>NC_092451.1:2361203-2551410 GCF_036169615.1 Heliangelus exortis | reverse complement strand
CCCTGCTAGGGATGGAGCAGGAGCAAAGCTCCATCCGACCCCCCAGGGATGGAGAGCAGAGAAAATTTGCCCTTCCCCTCCGGAGGGAAAGGGGTGGGTGGTGCTGAGCTTGCCCGGCCCAGCTCCTCCTGGGAATCGGATCCCAAAGCTAAGGAACAAAGCCCAGGTGATGGATGGGGAAGGAATGAGCCCCAGGAATGAGCGGGTTGGGTTGATTTTTGGGAATTCTATTTGCCCAGCTCCTCCATCCCTCCGAGCTGCTCCTCGTTCCTGGAGCAAGGAGCTGCTTGTAGCACCCCGTTCCTCCCCAAGCAAGGAACTGGGAAAAATTTCCAGCTTTTTCCTCTTGCCACCCGAGCCCCTTCACAGCTGCAAATGGATTTTCCAAGGCTGGGAGCTGCTGCAGGACAAAGCACAACCCCAGCAGCTCCAGGTGGGCTCTGAGCCAAGAAGCCTCCAAGAAGCTGCAGCTCAGCCCTGCAAAGGCTCTCAGGGTGACAAGTGGCATGGGACAACCCAGACTGAGGCTGGCAACCCTTCTGATGCTGAAGTGGGATGCAGGGATGCGTCCCAAGAGCACGAATTTGCACCCTGGAGTCACGGCCAGGGCAGGGCTGGCTTTATGCAACCCAGAAAATCCAAATAGACCCAAACCAACTCGTCAGAGGAGCTCCTGGTTGGGCAGGGGGGGAGGAAAGGAAGGGGAGGAGGCAGCGTCCTGGGAAACAGCATCCCGGTTTTCCAGGGGACGGCAGGAGAGCTCCAGGCTGTGTCCCACTGGTGAGGTGGAAGCAGTGCAAGCACCAGCTGAGAGCTGAGACTCAATCTGGGCTCTTCACTTGGCTCATCCCCAGTCCTAAAAAGTTTCTATAACGGGCACAGAGTTAGCAATTCTGGTGCTTTGCCAAAATGAAATTCTAGCTCCTTCTTCAGGGGCTGACAGCACAGGGGGGGGGAAGGAGACAGGCAAAAAAAAAAAAAAAAATTAAAAAAAAAAATTTCTTTGCAACCCAGGCTCTTCTTGCTGCTCGGGGAAAGAGCTGGGGAGGGCGGGCAGGGTTCCACCTCCTTCTTTTAAACCCCAGGCCACAACCAAGTCAGCAAAATGAGCCCAATTCCTCAGGACTTGCCCCGGGGGACGTGTGGCAGGAGCCAAAACCTCCCCAGGTCTGCGCCCTGTGTGGCCTTCCCGAAGGAAACTTGATTTCCTTGCATTAAATCCGCACCTCTCCCCATCCCTTGAGGAGCCAACTATTCCTGCAGCCCCATGTTCCATAAGGATTGGTGAACCCGGGATGGTGGATTAAAGGTCTGTCCTCAGGCTGAGGTCTCAGGATGCTTTAAGGAAGGGTTTCTTTGCTCTAAAATAGCAGATAAACAGCGTTTAGTGGGGGATTTGGCAGCGCTGGCTTCGTAATTCCACTCGGGGATCTTTAAAGGGTCAAAGGACGCTGCGATCCTACAAAAGGGGAGCAGTTCGGTGCCCCCCTTGGAGGAGAATCAAGCGACGAGGGGGGTGTGAGACCAGGCAGGGAGGGGGATCGATCTTCCACAGGGTTCAGGATGCTGCAAACTCCGGATCCCCCCCAAAACGGGACTTTTATCCAAATTGGGAGCGGGGAGGGATGCGGGGAGCCAGGGGGGAGGTGACCTGATCATCATCACCATCATCACCATCATCATCACCATCATCATCACCATCATCACCATCATCACCACCATCATCACCATCACCATCATCACCTCTGGGCGACCCCCAACACCAGGGGTATCTTCCAGCCAGGAGAAACACCCCCCCCCAAAAAAAACAAAAAACCACAAAAAAGGGACTTAACACCCCAAAACCTCCCCAACCCAAGTGTCCCTTTTCGTCCCCCCCCCTCTCCCTCCTCTCCCAGCGCTATTTCTGGTCCTTTGGGTGGCAGAGCTCAGCTAACGAGCCCCGTGTCACTGTCCCCAGGCTGGGGACACCGAGGGCTGGGACGATCTCGGGGGAAGGGACACGGTTCCGAGAGGTCTTGGAGGAGGAGGAGGAGGAGGAGGAGGCGGCGAGCGGGCGCGGTGGCAGAGCGGAGCCTTCCAGCCCAATTAGAGTCAGACGGGGGGACACATGGGCTGGGGACATTTGACATTTTCTACAAAATATTTTGATGCGAAATGGCACCTCCGTCACAAATTATTTGCCCAGTCTTGGCTTAGGTTTGGGTGGTGGTTTGTTTTTTTTTTTTAATTCTTCTTTTTTTTTTTTTTTTTTTTTTTTTTTTTAATATATATTTATTGGGGTTTTTTTAAATATTTTTATCGTGGGTTTTTTTGTTGGGTTTTTTTTTTTTTTTTCTTGCTTGGCTTTTTTTGGGTTTTTTGGTTTTTGGGGGGGTTTGTGTGTTTTTGGTTTTTGTTTTCTTTTGGTTTTTGTTTTCTTTTGTTTTTTGTTTTCTTTTGGTTTTGTTTTTTTGTTTGTTTTTTGTTTCTTTGGGTTTTTTGTGTCTTTTTGTTTTTTTGTGTGCTTTTGTTCTTTTGCTTTTTGTTTCTTTGTTTCTTGGTTTTTTTTTGTTTTTTATTTCTTTGTGAGTTTTTTTGTTTGGTTTTTTTTGTTTTTTGTTTCTTTGGGTTTTTTGTGTCTTTTTGTTTGGTTTTTTTGTGTGCTTTTGTTCTTTTGTTTTTTGTTTCTTTGTTTTTTGGGGTTTTTTTGTTTTTTATTTCTTTGGGAGTTTTTTTGTTTGGTTTTTTTGTTTTTTGTTTCTTTGGGTTTTTTGTGTCTTTTTGGGGGTTTTTTTTGTGTGTGTTTTTTTGTTTTTTGTTTATTTGTTTCTTGGGTTTTTTTGTTTTTTGTTTCTTTGGGAGGTTTTTTTGTTTGTTTTTTTTTTATTTGTTTCTTTGGGTTTTTTGTGTCTTTTTGGGGTTTTTTTTGTGTGTGTTTTTTGGTTTTTTGTTTATTTGTTTCTTGGTTTTTTTTGTTTTTTGTTTCTTTGGGAGGTTTTTTTGTTTGAGGGGGGGGGGTGGGGGGGGGTGGGGGGGGGGGGGGGGGGGGGGGGGGGGTGGGGGGGGGGGGGGGGGGGGGGGGGGGGGGGGGGGGGGGGGGAGGTTTTTTGTTTGATTTTTTTTTTATTTGTTTCTTTGGGTTTTTTGTGTCTTTTTGTTTTTTGTTTTTGTTTCTTGTTTCTTTGGGGGGGTTTTTTTTGGGTTTTTTTTTTGCTTGTTTTTTTTTCTTTACCTTCCTGTTTTTCATTCTTTACCTTCCTGTTTTTCATTCTTTTCCTTCCTGCTTTCCATTCTTTTTCCTTCCAACAAAACCAGGCAGAGGATCACACCGGGTGCCATCAACAAACGAGCAAAAGGGCACCTAAAACCCAAGGGGGGGGGGGATGGCGACGGTGACCGTGGTGCCACCAGGTGCTGACAAACCAACGCCCCAAAAAACCCCCAAGCTTTGAATTCTGCGAGAACCCTCTCCAAGTTTTTTTTTTTTCCCAGCTCCCTTCCACCTTTCCCAAGGAAGGATCCTGGGGGAGGGGGGGAAGTGCTGAACCCTTTGCTCCCAGCCAGCTCGGGCGAGCTGAAACGACTTGAAACGCCTCAAGATTTTCAACCAAAGCTCGGAACAATTCAGCTCCCAACTCCTCGGCTCTTTTCCCTCCCTCCTCTCTCTCTCTCTCCCGTTTTTAGGGGTTTTTTACGGCTCATTACCTGCACGCTGTGAGTGATGTCTGTCGGTCCTAGAGCTGTAAATACCTTAAATCACGCTTCATTAGGAAGAGCTGCGGTGCTATTAAAGAGCTCTAATAGACAAGGAGTTAACAGATGATTAAATAGGAACTCCATTTGTGTCACTCACCAGCGAGCGGGGAGAGGCTTCGAGTTTGCTTTTTTTTTTTTTTTTTTTTTTTTTTTCCAACTCATTATCTGGGGAAGTGGGGCTGGGGAGGGCAGGGATGGAGGGGGGGGGGAGGGATGCGCTCAGGAGGATGCAGGGATGCTCAGGGGATGCAAGGATGCTCAGGGGATGCAGGGATGCTCAGGAGGATGCAGGGATGCTCAGGGGGATGCAGGGATGCTCAGGGGATGCAGGGATGCTCAGGGGATGCAGGGATGCTCCTGAGGATGCAGGGATGCTCAGGAGGATGCAGGGATGCTCAGGAGGATGCAGGGGTGCTCACATGGGATGCTCAGGAGGATGCAGGGATGGTCAGGGGGATGCAGGGATGCTCAGGGGGATGCAGGGATGCTCAGGGGATGCAGGGATGATCAGGGGGATGCAGGGATGCTCACATGGGGTGCTCAGGAGGATGCAGAGATGCTCATGGGATGCAGGGATGCTCATGGGATTCAAGGATGCTCATATGGGTTACAGGGATGCTCAGAAGGATGCAGGGATGCTCATGGGGTTCAGGGATGCTCACATGGGTTACAGGGATGCTCAGGAGATGCAGGGATACTCATGGAAATGCAGGGATGCTCAGGAGGATGCAGGGGTGCTCAGGGGATGCAGGGATGCTCAGGAGGATGCAGGGGTGCTCAGGGGATGCAGGGATGCTCAGGAGGATGCAGGGGTGCTCATGGGATTCAAGGATGCTCAGGAGGATGCAGGGATGGTCAGGGGATGCAGGGATGCTCCTGAGGATGCAGGGATGCTCACATGGGGTGCTCAGGAGGATGCAGGGATGTTTACATGGGATGCAGGGATGCTCAGGAGATGCAGGGATGGTCATGGAAATGCAAGGATGCTCACATGGGATGCTCAGGAGGATGCAGGGATGCTTACATGGGATGCAGGGATGCTCATGGGATTCAAGGATGCTCACATGGGATGCAGGGATGCTCAGGAGGATACAGGGATGCTCCTGAGGATGCAGGGATGCTCTTCTGGGATGCTCAGGGGATGCAGGGATGCTCATGGGATGCAGGGATGCTCATATGGGGTGCAGGGGTGCTCAGGAGATGCAGGGATGCTCATGGAAATGCAGGGATGCTCACATGGGATGCTCAGGGGATGCAGGGATGCTTACATGGGATGCAGGGATGCTCATGGGATTCAAGGATGCTCACATGGGATGCAGGGATGCTCAGAAGATGCAGGGATACTCATGGAAATGCAGGGATGCTCAGGAGGATACAGGGATGCTCTTCTGGGATGTTCAGGGGATGCAGGGATGCTCCTGAGGATGCAGGGATGCTCATATGGGATGCTCATGGGATGCAGGGATGCTCTTGGAAATTCAGGGATGCTCATATGGGTTACAGGGATGCTCAGGAGATGCAGGGATGGTCATGGAAATGCAGGGATGTTCACAAGGGATGCTCAGGAGGATGCAGGGATGCTCATGGGATTCAAGGATGCTCACATGGGATGCAGGGATGCTCAGGAGGATGCAGGGATGCTCCTGAGGATGCAGGGATGCTCTTCTGGGATGCTCAGGGGATGCAGGGATGCTCCTGAGGATGCAGGGATGCTCACATGGGGTGCTCAGGAGGATGCAGGGATGCTCATGGAAATTCAGGAATGCTCATATGGGTTACAGGGATGCTCAGGAGATGCAGGGATGGTCATGGAAATGCAGGGATGTTCACAAGGGATGCTCAGGAGGATGCAGGGATGCTCACATGGGATGCAGGGATGCTCAGGAGGATGCAGGGATGCTCCTGAGGATGCAGGGATGCTCACAAGGGATGCTCAGGAGGATGCAGGGATGCTTACATGGGATGCAGGGATGCTCAGGAGATGGAGGGATGCTCATATGGGTTACAGAGATGTTCAGGAGGATGCAGGGATGCTCTTATGGGATGCTCAGGGGATTCAGGGATGCTCACATGGGTTACAGGGATGCTCAGGAGATGCAGGGATGCTCCTGAGGATGCAGGGATGCTCACATGGGGTGCTCAGGAGGATGCAGGGATGCTCATGGAAATGCAGGGATGCTCATATGGGATGCAGGGATGCTCATGGGATTCAAGGATGCTCATATGGGTTACAGGGATGTTCAGAAGATGCAGGGATGCTCATGGAAATTCAGGGATGCTCAGGAGGATGCAGGGATGCTCACATGGGATGCAGGGATGCTCATATGGGTTACAGGGATGCTCATAAGATGCAGGGATGCTCAGGAGGATGCAGGGTTGCTCTTCTGGGATGCTCATGGGATTCAGGGATGCTCACATGGGTTACAGGGATGCTCAGAAGATGCAAGGATGCTCATAGAAATTCAGGGATGCTCACATGGGATGCAGGGATGCCTGTATGGAACAGTGGGATGCTTGCATGGGTTCCAGGGATGCTCCTGCACCAGGGCCACCCAGGAGGAACCAGGTCCTCCCCTTTGTAACCCCAAGCTGACAACCCCAGCCAGGCACACAAACAGCACCCAGCAACACGTGTGAGGGATCTCGAGGGTCTGGTGGGGCTGAGATGGAAAATGAACTGAATGAAAGCAGGAGGAAGGTGATGAGGAGATGTCAGACTCCCAGGGGGTGGGAAAGGGAGATGGATGGGTGCCTGGGAGGAAGGGCTGGAGCTGGCAGGCCAGGCTGCCACGGGAAGGGGGCTGAGCACTGCTGTCTGTCTGATCAAATAATAGCTCAGCACAACTGAATTGGCAAAGCACAAATTAAATAATAATTAATATCATTAAAATCCTGTGAGCACACAAAGTGCTGGGGAAAATTAAATAATGAGTGTTTTCTTCGTCTCGGGATCAGATTTATTATTTTTTTTTTTTTTCTCTCTCTCTATAAAAAGAAAGAACAGTTGCAGGGGCAGCTTCTGTGGATTTATCCCACGATTCCACAGAAGCTCAGGGCTGGGCCTGAGCCCAAATCCCTGTGGCCACACGTGTCCCGCCACCAAACCAGGGGGAAAAGGGGGTGAAAAAGAGGGAAATAATCCCCCTTTTCAGCAGAGTGACCATTTGCACAGAGGGGTTGGTGCTGACACAGCTCAGCCCCTTTTTGGGATGCTGCAGGATGATGCTGAGCAGCTACAAAACCCCTTCTACAGCCACTAAACCACCTTCCTGCCTCCTTTTCCTTGCTCCAAAAAGGAAAACCACCTCCTGATTCCTTCCAGGACACAACCCAAGCTCCTCTTCCCACAAGCTTCCCCCCAGCCTCCTTATTTATCATTCCCAAAGACTCCTCGACCTCTTTTGGCCCCACAGGGACCCTCGGCCACCCCCGAGGTGGCTTTGGTGGCAGTGGGGGAGGGCAGGAGTGGCAGTGGGAGGGGGGTGACACTTGGATCCCCTGGGAAAGGGACCAGGGGGGCCCAATAATTGAATCTCTTCCTTGCTCAAAAAAAGGAAAACCACCTCCTGATTCCTTCCAGGACACAACCCAAGCTCCTCTTCCCACAAGCTTCCCCCCAGCCTCCTTATTTATCATTCCTAAAGACTCCTCGACCTCTTTTGGCCCCACAGAGACCCTCGGCCACCCCCGAGGTGGCTTTGGTGGCAGGGATGCTCAGGAGGATGCAGGGATGCTCAGGAGGATGCAGGGATGCTCATGGAAATGCAGGAGTGGCAGTGGGAGGGGGGTGACACTTGGGTCCCCCAGGAAAGAGGCCAGGAGGGGCCCATAAATTAATCTCCTTGCTCCTTTTCCTTGCTCAAAAAAAGGAAAACCACCTCCTGATTCCTTCCAGGACACAACCCAAGCTCCTCTTCCCACAAGCTTCCCCCCAGCCTCCTTATTTATTATTCCCAAAGACTCCTCGACCTCTTTTGGCCCCACAGGGACCCTCGGCCACCCCCGAGGTGGCTTTGGTGGCAGTGGGGGAGGGCAGGAGTGGCAGTGGGAGGTTGGTGACACTTGGATCCCCCGGGACAGGGGCCCAATAATTGAATCTCTTCCTTGCTCAAAAAAAGGAAAACCACCTCCTGATTCCTTCCAGGACACAACCCAAGCTCCTCTTCCCACAAGCTTCCCCCCAGCCTCCTTATTTATCATTCCTAAAGACTCCTCGACCTCTTTTGGCCCCACAGGGACCCTCGGCCACCCCCGAGGTGGCTTTGGTGGCAGGGATGCTCAGGAGGATGCAGGGATTCTCAGGAGGATGCAGGGATGCTCATGGAAATGCAGGAGTGGCAGTGGGAGGGGGGTGACACTTGGGTCCCCCAGGAAAGAGGCCAGGAGGGGCCCATAAATTAATCTCCTTGCTCCTTTTCCTTGCTCAAAAAAAGGAAAACCACCTCCTGATTCCTTCCAGGACACAACCCAAGCTCCTCTTCCCACAAGCTTCCCCCCAGCCTCCTTATTTATTATTCCTAAAGACTCCTCGACCCCTTTTGGCCCCACAGAGACCCTCGGCCACCCCCGAGGTGGCTTTGGTGGCAGGGATGCTCAGGAGGATGCAGGAGTGGCAGCAGGAGGAGGGTGACACTTGGGTCCCTGGGGACAGGGGCCGGGAGGGCCCATAAATGACACAACCCAAGCTCCTCTTCCCACAAGCTTCCCCCCAGCCTCCTTATTTAATATTCCCAAAGACTCCTCGACCTCTTTTGGCCCCACAGGGACCCTCGGCTGCCCCCGAGGTGGCTTTGGTGGCAGTGGGGGAGGGCAGGAGTGGCAGTGGGAGGGGGGTGACACTTGGGTCCCCCGGGACAGGGGCCCAATAATTGAATCTCTTCCTTGCTCAAAAAAAGGAAAACCACCTTCTGATTCCATCCAGGACACAACCCAAGCTCCTCTTCCCACAAGCTTCCCCCCAGCCTCCTTATTTATTATTCCTAAAGACTCCTCGACCTCTTTTGGCCCCACAGAGACCCTCGGCCACCCCTGAGGTGGCTTTGGTGGCAGGGATGCTCAGGAGGATGCAGGGATGCTCAGGAGGATGCAGGGATGCTCATGGAAATGCAGGAGTGGCAGTGGGAGGGGGGTGACACTTGGGTCCCCCAGGAAAGAGGCCAGGAGGGGCCCATAAATTAATCTCCTTGCTCCTTTTCCTTGCTCAAAAAAAGGAAAACCACCTCCTGATTCCTTCCAGGACACAACCCAAGCTCCTCTTCCCACAAGCTTCCCCCCAGCCTCCTTATTTATCATTCCCAAAGACTCCTCGACCTCTTTTGGCCCCACAGGGACCCTCGGCCACCCCCGAGGTGGCTTTGGTGGCAGTGGGGGAGGGCAGGAGTGGCAGTGGGAGGGGGGTGACACTTGGATCCCCTGGGAAAGGGACCAGGGGGGCCCAATAATTGAATCTCTTCCTTGCTCCAAAAAGGAAAACCACCTCCTGATTCCTTCCAGGACACAACCCAAGCTCCTCTTCCCACAAGCTTCCCCCCAGCTTCCTTATTTAATATTCCCAAAGACTCCTCGACCTCTTTTGGCCCCACAGGGACCCTCGGCCACCCCCAAGGTGGCTTTGGTGGCAGGGATGCTCAGGAGGATGCAGGGATGCTCACATGGGATGCTCAGGAGGATGCAGGGATGCTCATGGAAATGCAGGAGTGGCAGCAGGAGGAGGGTGACACTTGGGTCCCCCAGGAAAGAGGCTGGGAGGGCCCATAACTGAATCTCCTTGCTCCTTTTCCTTGCTCAAAAAAAGGAAAACCACCTCCTGATTCCTTCCAGGACACAACCCAAGCTCCTCTTCCCACAAGCTTCCCCCCAGCCTCCTTATTTAATATTCCCAAAGACTCCTCGACCTCTTTTGGCCCCACAGGGACCCTCGGCCGCCCCCGAGGTGGCTTTGGTGGCAGTGGGGGAGGGCAGGAGTGGCAGCGGGAGGTTGGTGACACTTGGGTCCCCGGGGACAGGGGCTGATAATTGAATCTCGGCTCTTCCCCGGAGCTGGAGCCGGGGCGGTGATGAAGTTACCTGGAAATGCCATTTCCTTATTGTTCAAACCCTTTAAATGCCCCGAGCTTCTTCTCACCCCGTGCCGGACCCCTCTGCTCCTTCCCCCCGACCTCTCCTCCCCCCCCCGGCTCCGGGGTCAGGCTGCCGAGCCCCCAGGGTCACCGAAGGAAATGAATCCCCAATCCCTGGGGATGCTCCTCGGCAGAGAAATTGCCAGGGATGGGAGGGGGGCAGAGCAGATTGAGGGGAAAAAAAAGCATTTTGGGAGAGAAATGGTCAGGGATGGGGGGGGAGCAGAGCTCTGCTGCTCAGCTGAAGGGAAAAAAAAAGCATTTTGGGAGAGAAATGGTCAGGGCTGGGGGGGGAGCAGAGCTCTGCTCCTCAGCTAAAGGGAAAAAAAAGCATTTCAGGAGAGGCTGGAGCAGCCCCCGGGATGAAGCTCCAGCCCCCCCCAGCTGCCTGCTGCAACTTCAGCCCCAGCAGCTTCAGTTTGCTGCTTGCCCCCTTTCACCAGTGTCCCAAAGTGGTGCTGGGGCCTTGCACCATCCCCGGTGCACCATCACCACCCCTTGTGCACCATCTACACCTCTTGGGTACCATCACCACCTCTAGTGCACCATCACCATCCCTGGTATGTACCATCACCACCCCTATTGCACTATCACCATCCTTTGTGTACCATCACCATCCCTAGTGCACCATCACCATCCTTGATTCACCATCACCACCCCTGTGCACCATCTACACCTCTTGTGTACCATCACCATCCCTAGTGCACCATCCCATGCACCACAGGATGAGGTTCAACATTCCAAGTGCCGGGTCTCCCGCACTTTTGGTGACAACAACCCCAAAAACTGCCCAGCAGAAAAGGCAAGGCCTTTGACACCATCTCTCACAGGATTCTCCTGGAAAAGCTGTCAGGCCATGGATCAGGCAGGAGCAGTCTGTGCTGGGTTAGGAACTGGCTGGAACGGGCCCAGAGAGTGGAGCTGAACGGGGCTGCCTCAAAATGGCGGCCGTGGTGTCCCCCAGGGATCAGCGTTGGGCCCAGTGCTGTTTAATGTCTTTAGTGAGGATTTAGGTGAGGGGATTGAGTCCATCAGCAGCAAATTTGCAGAGGACACCGAGCTGGGGGGAGTGTGGATCAGCTGGAAGGCAGGAGGGCTCTGCAGAGGGACCTGGAGAGACTGGAGAGTTGGGCTGATCCCAAGGGGATGAGGTTCAACACAAGAAGCCCATGGGGAGCTCCAGGCTGGGCACAGAGGGGCAGAAAGGGAGCTGGGAGTCTGGATTGCCAGGAAGCTGAAGAGGAGGCAGCAGTGTGCCCAGGTGGCCAAGAAGGCCAATGGCATCCTGGGCTGGCTCAGGAACAGCATGGCCAGCAGGTCCAGGGAAGGGATTCTGCCCCTGTGCTCAGCCCTGGGGAGGCCACAGCTTGAGTCCTGTGTCCAGTTCTGGGCCCCTCAGCTCAGGAAGGAGATTGAGGTGCTGGAGCAGGTCCAGAGAAGAGCAAGGAGGCTGGGAAGGGATCCAGCAGAATTCCTGTGAGGAAGGGCTGAGGGAGCTGGGGGTGTTGAGGCTGGAGAAGAGGAGGCTCAGGGGAGACCTCATCACTCTCTCCAACTCCCTGAAAGGAGGTTGGAGCCAGGGGGGGGTTGGGCTCTTTTCCCAGGCAACTCTCAGCAAGACAAGAGGGCACAAGAGGTCTCAAGTTGTGCCAGGGGAGGTTTAGGTTGGACATGAGAAAGAATTTCTTTCTGGAGAGGGTGCTCAGCCATTGGAATGGGCTGCCCAGGGAAGGGGTGGATTCTCCATCCCTGGAGATATTTCCAAAGAGCCTGGATGTGGCACTCAGTGCCATGGGCTGGGAACCACGGGGGGAGTGGAGCAAGGGTTGGACTTGATGAGCTCTGAGCTCCCTTCCAACCCAGCCCATTCTAGGATTCTCCCTCCTCCCTCGCCGAGGTGACAACCCTGCTGGGCTGGAGCAGGGAGGGGACACCTGAACGGTCCCCAGGAGGTGACAGGGATCCATCAGGGTGACTCCCATCACCGCTGCCTCTGGCCTGCCCTTCACCTTGGGGTGCCCCAGCAGACAGCTGGGTGCTGGCAGTGTGACACAGGGGGGGTCAGTGAGGACAGGAGCTGTGACACGTGTCCCCAACCCTACTCTGCTCCTTCTGCCACTCGGCTTGTCCCTTTCCCCACCCGTTTGGGGACAAAAGGGGATTTCTTCTTCTAGGGTCGCAGCCAATTCTATGGTTCTGTGATTTTATGATTCTATGATCTACACCTCTTGTGCACCATCACCACCCTGGTGCACCATCACCACCCTGGTGCACCATCACCACCTGGTGAGCCACAGCCTTGGCAAGAGGGCCAGGAAATAACCAACCCTCAACCTGCAGAAAGCTTGGCAGGAAAAAGAAGCAGAAGCTGCTCAGCTCAGACCTTCCCTCCCTCCCTCAAATATTTCCTAACAAACCCAGAAGGGAACCCAAGTGTCTCCCTTGGATCTGCTTTGGGAGCAAAGAGGAGTTAAAAAAAAAAATTAAAAAAAAATAATGAAAATTCTCTTTTTCTTTCTTAAACCCCCCCCCCCCCGGTATGATTTGATTTTAATAGCTCCATCTTGTCGTGCCAAATAAAATGCAAATATCACGGATGTCACCCAGCAGCGGTGACCCCGGTGTCACATTCCATCCATCTCCAGCCACCCCCTCCCGAGCCTCCGGGCCCCGGCACCTCCTTAATCCCCCCCCCTTTTCCCATTGAGGATTTTCCAGCCGGCGAGCGAGAAAACTCTCCCGGTCCTGCCCCTTTCCACCTGGTTTTTGGAAAAAAAAATCTTCAAAAATATAAACTCAAAGCGGGCTCAAATAAATCCCAGGAAAAGGCAGCATTAAGGCAGGCAGAGGGGGGTCAGAAACCGCAGCAATTATCCCGCCGGGAAACGCGGAAAGCTGGGAAGAGCTTTCATTAGCGGGGTGCTCCGGGTCACCCACCCCTGGCCAAGCTGCCTCGAAACCAAGAATTTTCTGCTCCCTGGATTCCGGCTTCATTGAAATCCCTAATTGCTGTGATTTGGCTCCCGAGGGAGCGCGGGGACTTCATGACTGGGAAATGTGTTAAGCAATAAGTTGGGTACTTTGTGGGGTTTGGGGTTTTTTTTATTAGGTTGTGTTGATTTTATTTTATTTTATTTTATTTTATTTTATTTTATTTTATTTTATTTTATTTTATTTTATTTTATTTTATTTTCCCTTTCCTTTCCCTTTTCTTTTCTTTTCTTTTCTTTCCCTTTCCTTTTTTCTTTTTATTTTTTTGCTCTTTTTTTCCTTTCCTTCCTTTTCTGGTTTTTTTTTTTCTCTTTTCTCTTTTTGTTTCTTTTTTTTCCTTTTTTTATTTTTTTTAAATTTTATTATTTTATTTTATTTTATTATTTTATTTTATTCTATTTTATTTTATTCTATTTTATTTTATTCTATTTTATTTTATTCTATTTTATTTTATTCTATTTTATGTATTTTATTTATTTATTTATTTTCCTTTCCCTTTCCCTTTTCTTTTCTTTCCCTTTTTTCTTTTTATTTTTTTGCTCTTTTTTTCCTTTCCTTCCTTTTCTTTTTTTTTTTTCTCTTTTCTCTTTTTGTTTCTTTTTTTTCCCCTTTTTTTTTTTTTTTTCCCCAATCCCTCTGCCCACAGCTCAGAAACCTCCCTGGTTTAAGCTCTGCAATTCGCACCTCAGCACCAAAGCCCGGGTGATTTGAGCTTCCTGGGGGGGGTTGGGACCCGTTCCTGGAGCAGACAATAGTTTTATTCTTTTCTCCTCCTTCCCAACCTCCAGGAGCGCATTAAATGATGCGATTAACACCCATCACGTGCAGCTCCGTCTCTTTTTCCAGCTTTTTTCCAGCTTTCCCCAGGGAAGGAGCCCCGTGTGCAAGAGGAAAGGTTTTCTTTTCTTTTCTTTTCTTAATTTTTTTTTTCTTAATTTTTTTTCCTTAATTTTTTTTTCCTTAATTTTTTTTTCCTTAATTTTTTTTTCCTTAATTTTTTTTTCCTTAATTTTTTTTTCCTTAATTTTTTTTTCCTTAATTTTTTTTTCTTAATTTTTTTTCTTAATTTTTTTTTTCTTAATTTTTTTTTTCTTAATTTTTTTTTTCTTAATTTTTTTTTATTTTATTTCATTTTTTGGGTTCAATCCACTGAAAGAAAAAAAAAAAAAACCAACCTTTCCTCTCATCTCTCCTCCAGGGGGTGAAATAATCCACTCAACACGCAGACGATCAGCTGATTCCCATTTCCATGAGAATGGGGTAGAAGAGCTCCCGGGATGCAGCAAGATCCCTCTGGATCACCCTCAACCCTGGCACAAAGCCGAACCTGACCCCATCCCTGGGGGAATATTCCTTGTCCCAAAGGATTTCACCCTCATCCCTTGGAATTTAGGGGCGAGACTAAAAAGGAGCCGACAGGACGGGCTCATCCAGATCCCAAATCCTGGGGTTCTCCTAAGGGATTGGGTGATCCCTAAGGGATAGAAACCCAGCAGAATCCTTTGGCTCCTTGTCCAAACACCGGGAAAATCCTGACTTTGCACCTTTCCCATCCCTGGGGGAATATTCCTTGTCCCAAAGGATTTCACCCCCATCCCTTGGAATTTAGGGGCGAGACTAAAAAAGGAGCCAACAGGACGGGCTCATCCGGAGCCCAAATCCTGGGGTTCTCCCAAGGGCTTGGGTGATCCTTAAGGGATAGAAACCCAGCAGAATCCTTTGGCTCCTTGTCCAAACATCAGGAAAATCCTGACTTTGCACCTTTCCCATCCCTGGGGGAATATTCCTTGTTCCAAAAGATTTCACCCCCAACCCTTGGAATTTAGGGGCGAGAATAAAAAGGAGCGGACAGGACGGGCTCATCCAGATCCCAAATCCTGGGGTTCCTTCAAGGGTTTGGATGATCCCTAAGGGATAGAAACCCAGCAGAATCCTTTGGCTCCTTGTCCAAACATCAGGAAAATCCTGACTTTGCACCTTTCCCATCCGAGCTGTCAAAAATGAAGCTGTCTCCCTGCCGGGCTCCTCGGAGCCTCATTAAAAATGTGACGGGTCCCTGAGGCTACCAGGGGAGCCGCGGCCAAATTAATGAGGATGTGACAGAGTTTACGGGGCAGATCAGACTCCTTCTTTCCCAGGGCTGAGCTCGGCAGCAACCCGAAAATCGAGGGAAAAAACGGTGAGGGGAAAGGGGGGAGGGAGAGCGAGGGGAGAGGGGAGGATGTGTGCTCAGCAAAAGAGCAATCCTGTACTTGTCAGGATTAATCAGGCACAGGGGAGACGAGCAGAAAGCACTCGGGCTCTCCAGGAAGGGAATTAATCCCTCACCTCCTCCCCTCCCCCGGATCCAGCATCCTCAGGATGCTCCTCCGTGGATAGAGGAGGTTTGCAAACGCACCCTCACGTCTCTCCCGCTTCGTTTCTCCCGGAAAAAAAGGAAATAAACAGAATGAATCTCTTTATTTGGGGCTTGTTTGGGGTTTTTTTTTTTTTTGCTTGGGAAGCAAGCTGCTCCCAGGCAGAAGCTGGGATAAACTGGAGCTGCTGGCAGCTCAGCAACCCCTCTGAGCATCCCAGTTCCTCTGAGCATCCCAGATCCTGAGCATCCAGGATCCTTTGAGAATCCCAAACCCTCTGAGCATCCCAGATCCTGAGCATCCCAGATCCTGAGCATCCCAGAATCCTCTGAGCATCCCAAACCCTCTGAGCATCCCAGATCCTGAGCATTCCATCCCTTGAAGATCCAGGATCCTCTGAGCATCCCAGATCCTGAGCATCCAGGATCCTTTGAGAATCCCAAACCCTCTGAGCATCCCAGATCCTGAGCATCCAGAATCCTCTGAGCATCCCAGATCCTGAACATCCCATCCCTTGAACATCCAGGATCCTCTGAGCATCCAGTTCCTCTGAGCATCCCAGATCCTGAGCATCCAGAATCCTCTGAGCATCCCAGATCCTGAGCATCCCATCCCATGAACATCCAGGATCCTCTGAGCATCCAATTCCTCTGAACATCCCAGATCCTGAGCATCCAGGATCCTCTGAGCATCCCTGGCTTTGAGCATCCATCCCATCCCATCCCTTGAACATCCAGGATCCTCTGAGCATCCCAGATCCTGAGCATCCCAACCCCTCTGAGCCACGTTTGCACCCACTGGCCCAGCCTAAAACACGGAGCATCCATGGTCCAAGGCCAAGAAATGGGGGGATTGGTACCTCTTGGAAAACACATGCAACACCCAGGCTGGAAAAACCCACCAGAATCTTTGGAAAGTCTCATCCCCTATAGCACCCTATAGAGATCCCATGGAATCCCAGATGTCTTTGAGTCTGAAGGGACCTTAAAAACCATCTTGTCCCATCCCCCTGCCAGGGACAGGGACATTTCCCACCAGCCCAGGCTGCTCCAAGCCCCAACACTTCCAGGGATGGGGCAGCCACAGATTTTTGGGGCCTCATCACCCCACAGCCCCGTGGCTGGGTGCTGCTTCACCCCTCTCTGCCCCTCAGCAACCCCTGGGGGGAGTGAGGAGGACTTGAAGGGTCCCACTGGAGCCCCCTGAGACCCCAAATAAAACCCCAAACCCATCCTGAGCCCAAACAGCAGCGAGATTTGGGAGCGGGTCCAAAGCCTGGAGCTCAGGCCCATCTCCAAATATCTCCCAACAAGTTTATTTATGGAAAACAAAACCAGTCCAAGACGTTCACAGCTCAGGAATATTTCATGCTGTTTGCTGAGAAAATCTTCCCAGTGAGGAAGGAACCACACAGCTCCCCGGGCATCCCACCCCAGTCACCCTGGGAGCTTGGAACTGGTCTGACTGGGTCAAACACCTTAATTTACTTGATTCCCATCCTGCTTAATTAATTAATGAGGTCTGGAGGCACAGTGCTGGGCTAAGGTGGGAGCCCTGGGAAGAGCCAAGGGCTGAAGCAGCCCCATTGGGTGCCCCCCCCACCTTCTGGGGACACTGTCCCCAATTCCAGGCATTCCCAGGAATGGGAAAAGCAATTTCCCTGCTTGGGAAGAGGAGGAAAAGGTGGCAGAGGAGGGAGGGAGAACCCAGGGGATGCTCAGGTGCTTCCCCCCCTGGGTCCTGCTGCTCTTCTGCACCCACAGAGCTGCGACCCTAGAAGAAGAAATCCCTTTTTGTCCCCAAACGGGAGGGGAAAGGGACAACCCGAGTGGCAGAAGGAGCAGAGCAGGGTTGGGGACACGTGTCACAGCTCCTGTCCTCATTGACCCCCCCTGTGTCACACTGCCAGCACCCAGCTGTCTGCTGGGGCACCCCAAGGTGAAGGGCAGGCCAGAGGCAGCGGTGATGGGAGTCACCCTGATGGATCCCTGTCACCTCCTGGGGACCATTCAGGTGTCCCCTCCCTGCTCCAGCTCAGCAGGGTTGTCACCTCGGCGAGGGAGGAGGGAGACTCCTAGAATCCTGGAATGGGCTGGGCTGGAAGGGACCTCAGAGCTCATCAAGTCCAACCCTTGCTCCACTCCCCCCGTGGTTCCCAGCCCATGGCACTGAGTGCCACATCCAGGCTCTTTTGAAATATCTCCAGGGATGGAGAATCCACCCCTTCCCTGGGCAGCCCATTCCAATGTCTGATCACCCTCTCCAGAAAGAAATTCTTTCTAATATCTGTTAGATATCTGTTAGAAATTCTGTTAGATATCTGTTAGAAATTAGAAATATCTGTTAGAGCAGATGTAGCAAGATGAACCTCTTTTAGGGCACAGCACCCCAACTGGGTGTTCCAGGAGAAACTCACCAATAGTGCTCTGAGTCCGACACTCTCAGGGCTGACCAGCCTGGATCAGTGCTGCTGCTCCAAAAGTGGCCTCTCCTCTGGCTTCCTCAGGACTGAGCTTTATTGCCCCCTAATCCTGCTCATCCACAGTAGGGGCCCGGCCTAATCAGGCACAGGTGGTCATGATGCCCACTGCCTGGCAATTAGTGCCACCTGGTTGCCTCATTTCACTACAAATATCTAACCTAAACCTGCCCTGGCACAACTTGAGACCTCTTGTGCCCTCTTGTCTTGCTGAGAGTTGCCTGGGAAAAGAGCCCAACCCCCCCCTGGCTCCAACCTCCTTTCAGGGAGTTGGAGAGAGTGATGAGGTCTCCCCTGAGCCTCCTCTTCTCCAGCCTCAACACCCCCAGCTCCCTCAGCCCTTCCTCACAGGAATTCTGCTGGATCCCTTCCCAGCCTCCTTGCTCTTCTCTGGACCTGCTCCAGCACCTCAAGCTCCTTCCTGAGCTGAGGGGCCCAGAACTGGACACAGGACTCAAGCTGTGGCCTCCCCAGGGCTGAGCACAGGGGCAGAATCCCTTCCCTGGACCTGCTGGCCACGCTGTTCCTGAGCCAGCCCAGGATGCCATTGGCCTTCTTGGCCACCTGGGCACACTGCTGCCTCCTCTTCAGCTTCCTGGCAATCCAGACTCCCAGCTCCCTTTCTGCCCCTCTGTGCCCAGCCTGGAGCTCCCCATGGGCTTCTTGTGTTGAACCTCATCCCCTTGGGATCAGCCCAACTCTCCAGTCTGTCCAGGTCCCTCTGCAGAGCCCTCCTGCCTTCCAGCTGATCCACACTCCCCCCAGCTCGGTGTCCTCTGCAAATTTGCTGCTGATGGACTCAATCCCCTCACCTAAATCCTCACTAAAGATATTAAACAGCACTGGGCCCAACGCTGATCCCTGGGGGACACCACGGCCGCCATTTTGAGGCAGCCCCGTTCAGCTCCACTCTCTGGGCCCGTTCCAGCCAGTTCCTAACCCAGCACAGAGTGCTCCTGCCTGATCCATGCTTCCTCCCATCCAGCTTTCCACCAGAATTCCCAAAGTTTTCACTCCAGCTGGAAGGAATCTGGCAAATCCAGCGTGATCTGCCTCCAGGAGGAGGGAGGTGACCTGGGAAAAGGGATTCCTGGAGGGATGGGATGAAGGCAAAGCTCAACCAAATCCTCAGCATTCCCACCCCTTGACTTCATGATCCCCCCAAAACGAGCCGGATCCAGGGAAATGCCAGGAATTTTAGGAGGGAAAAGCTTGGCTTTTGGTGGGTGCAGATGTGCTCCAGCTGCATCCCCCTGGGAGCATCCCAAGGGCAGCAGGTGGCACCTGGGGTGACATTCCAGGAAAAAAAGGAAGCCAGGAGGTGACAATGACTCCGTTTTCCTTCCCTTTCCAGAGGGAAATTCCCAGGTTAGGGAAGCCCCAACTTCCTCACCTCTTCCATGACCCAGGAGAAGGTGAACTCAGAGCAAAGCTCAACCAAATCCTCAGCATTCCCACCCCTTGACTTCATGATCCCCCCAAAACGAGCCGGATCCAGGGAAATGCCAGGAATTTTAGGAAGGGGAAATGCCAGGAATTTTAGGAGGGAAAAGCTTTGCAAGGCTGAGCCCTCAGGTTCCTTTTGCTCCAGCATCACTTCCCACCCATCCCAAATGCTGGGAAGGGGCCGGGTAGCATCGGGGCAGGGAATATTCAGGATCCCGGGCTTCAGGAAAGGGCTGAATCCCAGGATTCTGGAAAACGCCGCCGTTTCCCCCCCCCCTTCCTCCTCCTCCTCCTCCTCCCATTCCCAAATATTTCTTTAACGAGGGATTTCCTCTCGCACCTCCCGTGGGCTCCGGCGCTGCGGGGAAGCTCTGCTTCCCACAGGATCCTCCAACATCGGGAAATTCCCCAGGGAAAGCTCCGAACCCTCCCCCTTTTCCCTTCCCCCCACCTCCTCCACCAGGCCTGGAGCCACGGTGATGGTCCCGATGCCCAAAGGGCTTCGGGCACTGGGAGAGGGGAGGAGGGGGGGGGGTTTGCAGCTCCCTGAGCACGATGTCCCCCCGGGTGTCCCCCCCCCGTGTGTCCCCTCGGCCGCTGACACGCGTGGGGACCCCCCCCGTGGGACCTCGTCTTTGATTTCTGCCGAATTTCTCTTTTCCTTGAATTTCTGAGCCAGATCTGAAGCTTCCCGAGGAGATGCTGAGACCCAGAGATGGGTGAGGAGGGGGACACGAAAGGGACAAAGTTTGGGGGAGGGGATGAAACCTGGAGAGGAAGCAAGGGGAGAAGCAGAGCTCCCTCCCCCCCCCAAAAAAAAAAAAAAAAAAAATAAAATTTCGGGGTAAAAAATCCCCCCAGAGTTTAATTGAGGCCTTGAAAATTCAGCCCGGGGAGAAAGGAGCTTGGGGCCCGATCTGGTGCTCCGGGAAATGTTGGGTTGTTGGTAAAAAGTGTGAATTGAGGGGAAAAGGTTGCAAAAAGAACAAAAAAAAAGGCCCCGAGGTGACTGGAAAACAACCGGTAGCGTCAGGGTGTAGCAGCCCCTGGAGCAGGGGGTGCCTCGGGTGGGAAATAGGCTGGGAATCATTAATATGAAATAGTAGGAAATAATATAATATAATATAGAATAAAATAAAAAGTATAAAACTAAAAGAAAATAATATAGAATAAAATAAAAAAATATATAATATAAAGTAAAATAATATAATATAGAATAAAATAAAAATAAAATAATATAGAATAAAATAAAAATAAAATAATATAGAATAAAATAAAATAATATAATGTATAATGTATAATGTGTAATATGTAATATGTAATGTGTAATATGTAATATGTAATATGTAATATATTATATATCTTTGTATATAATTATAATATATATTATATAAATATATAATTATATAATTATATGTATTAATATATAACCTCCAAGCATCTCCAAACCCCCTCTGAACATCCTTAAACCCCTCCGAGCACCCCCAAACCCCTCTCAGCATCCCCAAACCCCTCTGAGCACCCCTAAACCCCTCTGAGCATCCCCAAACCCCCTCTGAGCATCCCCAAAACCTTCCGAGCACCCCCAAATCCCTCCGAGCATCCCCAAAACCCCTCTGAACATCCCCAAACCCCTCTGAGCATCCCCAAACCCCCTCTGAGCATCCCTAAACCTTCCGAGCACCCCCAAATCCCTCCGAGCATCCCCAAAACCCCTCTGAACATCCCTAAACCCCTCTGAACATCCCCAAACCCCTCTCAGCATCCCCAAACCCCTCCGACCATCCCCAAAACCCTCCAAGCACCCCCAAACCCCTCTGAGCATCCCTAAACCCCTCCGAGCATCCCCAAACCCCTCTCAGCATCCCAAACCCCTCTGAACATCCCCAAACCCCTCTGAGCACCCCCAAAACCCCTCTGAGCACCCCCAAAACCCCTCTGAACATCCCCAACCCCTCCGAGCACCCCCAAACCCCCTCTGAACATCCCCAAACCCCTCTGAGCACCCCCAAAACCCCTCTGAGCACCCCCAAACCCCTCTGAACATCCCCAAACATCCTCTGAGCATCCCCAAAACCTTCCGAGCACCCCCAAATCCCTCCGAGCATCCTCAAACCCCCTCTGAGCATCCCTAAACCCCTCCGAGCACCCCCAAACCCCTCTGAACATCCCCAAACCCCTCTGAGCATCCCCAAACCCTTCTGAACATCCCCAAACCCCTCCGAGCACCCCCAAAACCCCTCTGAACATCCCCAAACCCCTCTCAGCATCCCCAAACCCCTCCGAGCACCCCCAAACCCCTCTCAGCATCCCCAAACCCCTCCGAGCACCCCCAAATCCCTCCGAGCATCCCCAAACCCCCTCTGAACATCCCCAAACCCCTCTCAGCATCCCCAAAACCCCTCTGAGCACCCCTAAATCCCTCCGAGCATCCCCAAACCCCTCTGAGCATCCCCAAAACCCCTCTGAGCATCCCCAAACCCCTCTGAGCATCCCCAAAACCCCTCTGAGCATCCCCAAACCCCTCTGAGCATCCCCAAAACCCCTCTGAGCATCCCCAAACCCCTCTGAGCATCCCCAAAACCCCTCTGAACATCCCCAAACCCCCTCTGAGCATCCCCAAAACCCCTCTGAACATCCCCAAACCCCCTCTGAGCATCCCCAAAACCCCTCTGAACATCCCCAAACCACTCCAAGAATCTCCAAACCTCTCTGAACAACCCCAAACCCCTCTGAGCATCCCCAAAACCCTTCTGAACATCCCAAACCCCCTCTGAGCACCCAAAACCCCTCTGAACATCCCCAAACCCCCCCAGGGAGAAGCATCCTCCTCCTCCTGGGAAGAACCCGACTTTTCCCTCCCCACTCCAGACTTTTTCCTGCTCTTTTCCCTCCCGGATATCCAAGCTGCCCCCTCAGCCAGCACCATTCCCGTTACACAACCCTGCTCGGGAGATCCTACGTGGGCAGACGTGGGTTTTCCTCTCAATTGCCAAAAAACCCTCTCTCTGCAGCTCAGCAGAACATGAGCAGCTTACATAAAAAAAAAAAAAAAAAAAAACAGAATTTTTTTTACCCGGCGTGTGGGTTGCGAGGAGACACCTTCCCAGCTCCCCCCTTTTTCAATTTAGAGATTTTTTTTATTTTTATTTTTATTTTTAATCCCCTCTAAATCAACCCAAACCCCATCAAGCTGCTTTTCCTTGGGGGGGGTTTTGCAAGGAGACACCTTCCCAGCTCCCCCCCCACCCTTTCTCAATTTATAGATATTTTTATTTTATTTTTATTTTTAAATCCCCTCTAAATCAATCCAAACCCCATCAAGCTGCTTTTCCTTGGGGGGGGGTTTTGCAAGGAGGCACCTTCCCAGCTCCCCCCTTCTCAAGTTATAGATATTTTTATTTTAATTTTTTTTTTAATCCCCTCTAAATCAACCCAAACCCCATCAAGCTGCTTTTCCTTGGGGGGGGGGGGGTTGCAAGGAGACACCTTCCCAGCTCCCCCCTTCTCAAGTTATAGATATTTTTATTTTTATTTTTAAATCACCTCTAAACCAACCCAAACCCCATCAAGCTGTTTTTTCTTGTGGGGGGGGGGAGGGTTGCGAGCAGACACCTTCCCAGCTCCCCCCCTTCTCAATTTATAGATATTTTTATTTTATTTTTATTTTTAAATCACCTCTAAACCAACCCAAACCCCATCCTGCTGCTTTTCCTTGTGGGGAGGGGTTTGCAAGGAGGCACCTTCCCAGCTCCCCCCTTCTCAAGTTATAGATATTTTTATTTTAATTTTTATTTTTAATCACCTCTAAATCAACCCAAACCCCATCAAGCTGCTTTTCCTTGTGGGGAGGGGGGTTTGCAAGGAGACACCTTCCCAGCTTCCCCCCACCCTTTCTCAATTTATAGATATTTTTATTTTATTTTTATTTTTAAATCCCCTCTAAACCAACCCAAACCCCATCAAGCTGTTTTTTCTTGTGGGGGGGGATGCGAGGAGACACCTTCCCAGTTCCCCTCTTTCTCAATTTATAGATATTTTTATTTTATTTTTATTTTTAAATCCCCTCTAAACCAACCCAAACCCCATCCTGCTGCTTTTCCTTGTGGGGAGGGGTTTGCAAGGAGGCACCTTCCCAGCTCCCCCCTTCTCAAGTTATAGATATTTTTATTTTAATTTTTTTTTTAATCCCCTCTAAATCAACCCAAACCCCATCCTGCTGCTTTTCCTTGGGGGGGGGGGGGGTTGCAAGGAGACACCTTCCCAGCTCCCCCCCTTCTCAATTTATAGATATTTTTATTTTATTTTTATTTTTAAATCCCCTTTAAACCAACCCAAACCCCATCAAGCTGTTTTTTCTTGTGGGGGGGGATGCGAGGAGACACCTTCCCAGCTCCCCTCTTTCTCAATTTATAGATATTTTTACTTTATTTTTATTTTTTAAATCCCCTTTAAACCAACCCAAACCCCATCAAGCTGCTTTTCCTTGGGGGGGTGGGGGAGGAGGATGTGAGGAGACACCTTCCCAGCTCCCCCCCTTTTTCAATTTAGAGATTTTTTTTATTTTTATTTTTATTTTTAATCCCCTCTAAATCAACCCAAACCCCATCCCGCTGCTTTTCCTTGTAGGGGGGGGGGGGGGGGCTGGAGAAATGACTCAAGTGTTTTGTAACTTGTCACATTCGAAAGCTGCAATTTGGAGGCAGGAAGGAGGCATCCAAAATAGTCCCCCCCGGCTTGTATAACCGAGATCCCCCCGGCGGGAGGGGTGAGGATTCAAAAAAAAAAACAAAAAAAAAACCCCAAAAAAAACCCAAAACCAAAACAAACCCAACGCGCACAAAAAAAAAAAAAAAAAAAAAAAAAAAAAAAAAAAAAAAAAAAAAAAAAAAAAAGGGAGGAGGAGAGGAGGAGGGGGGGGGGGATTTTCTCCTGGAGATTGGCAGCTGGAAAAGAAAGAAAAAGGCAAGCTCGGGGTTGTCACAGCGCAGGAAGGAGCCCCCAAATCGGGAGGAATTACTCATCCCTGGAAAAGGCTCCGGTGCTGGCAGGGAGGCACCGGGAATGATGCTGCAGGGAAGGGAGGGAGGGAAGGAGGAAAACTCCCGGGGGTGGCTGCTCCGGATGCTCCGAGCCCGGGGGCGAGGTTGTGCTCGCTGGGATGCTGGAGGTGATGCAGGAGAGAGAGGGGGTTCCCCTGGGGGGAAAAACCCAAAACAAAACTCACACAAAATCCCTTTTTGTCCCCAAACGGGTGGGGAAAGGGACAAGCCGAGTGGCAGAAGGAGCAGAGCAGGGCTGGGGACACGTGTCACAGCTCCTGTCCTCACTGACCCCCCCTGTGTCACACTGCCAGCACCCAGCTGTCTGCTGGGGCACCCCAAGGTGAAGGGCAGGCCAGAGGCAGCGGTGATGGGAGTCACCCTGATGGATCCCTGTCACCTCCTGGGGACCGTTCAGGTGTCCCCTCCCTGCTCCAGCTCAGCAGGGTTGTCACCTCGGCGAGGGAGGAGGGAGAATCCTAGAATGGGCTGGGCTGGAAGGGACCTCAGAGCTCCTCAAGTCCAACCCTTGCTCCACTCCCCCCGTGGTTCCCAGCCCATGGCACTGAGTGCCACATCCAGGCTCTTTGGAAATATCTCCAGGGATGGAGAATCCACCCCTTCCCTGGGCAGCCCATTCCAATGCCTGAGCACCCTCTCCAGAAAGAAATTCTTTCTAATGTCCAACCTAACCCTCCCCTGGCACAACTTGAGACCTCTTGTGCCCTCTTGTCTTGCTGAGAGTTGCCTGGGAAAAGAGCCCAACCCCCCCCTGGCTCCAACCTCCTTTCAGGGAGTTGGAGAGAGTGATGAGGTCTCCCCTGAGCCTCCTCTTCTCCAGCCTCAACACCCCCAGCTCCCTCAGCCCTTCCTCACAGGAATTCTGCTGGATCCCTTCCCAGGGATCCTCCTTGCTCTTCTCTGGACCTGCTCCAGCACCTCAATCTCCTTCCTGAGCTGAGGGGCCCAGAACTGGACACAGGACTCAAGCTGTGGCCTCCCCAGGGCTGAGCACAGGGGCAGAATCCCTTCCCTGGACCTGCTGGCCACGCTGTTCCTGAGCCAGCCCAGGATGCCATTGGCCTTCTTGGCCACCTGGGCACACTGCTGCCTCCTCTTCAGCTTCCTGGCAATCCAGACTCCCAGCTCCCTTTCTGCCCCTCTGTGCCCAGCCTGGAGCTCCCCATGGGCTTCTTGTGTTGAACCTCATCCCCTTGGGATCAGCCCAACTCTCCAGTCTCTCCAGGTCCCTCTCCAGTTTAAGCACTGAGGGATAGAAGCTTGACTTTTGTATCCTCCCCCTGCCCCACACAAGAAGTGGGTTCTCTGCCGTGTTTATTTAATAATAAAATATGAATAAATGAAATGGGAGTGGAAAAAGTGCATGGTGTGTGTACAGGACAAGGTGAGCTGAAGCCTGGTTTGTCCCCAGAGCTGAAAACATCAGTTCCTTTGGTTTCTTTGGCCCTAAGAATAAGGAGTACATTGCCTAGTGAACCCCAAGACGGGTTTTTTTTCTTTTGGTTTGTTTTTTTTTTTTCTTTTTGGACGGGGGGGGGGGTTGAGGGAATGGGTCCTATTTGTGTAAAGAGCAAGCTGAAGCCTGGTTTGTCCCCAGAGCTGAAAACATCAGTTCCTTTGGTTTCTTTGGCCCTAAGAATAAGCAGAATATTTCCTGGTGAACCCCAAGCCTATTTTAATTTTTTTAATTTTTTTTTTTTTTGTGTGTGTGGGGGGGATTTGAGGAAGGGGAGGGGGGGTGCTCCTGGGGCTCCCCAGGCAGCATCTTGCCCCCCGCTCACGCAGGTCACCCCCAGCCTCCAGCCCCCATCCCCACCTCCTGATTTGACCCCAGGAGGGAGAGCAAACCCCGAGTGCTTTAATTGCCATGGACAGGGCTGAGGGGTGGGTGGCCCTGTCACCCATCAGCATCATTTAGAGCTTGGGCAGCACCCAAATCCCCTGGGAAAGGCCCCTCAAGGGCTCTGTCTTCACATCAGCCTTCATTTCCCTGGCTCCTTCACACCCCCCCTGTCAGGTTGGGGCTCCCCAGCTGGACAGTGACAGCAGCTGATGGATCCCTGCCTCTGGAATCAGGCTGTTCCCCTAGGAACATCCCTCTGCTCCCCAAAAAAACCTGGATCTGAAGGTGGAGCAGCCCCAGCAGCCCCAGGTTCCTCCTCTGAGCTTCCTCCTCACCCCCTTTGGCATCTGAAAGTCAGAAAAAAAAAAAAAAAAAAAAAAAAAAAAAATTCCCCTTTTTTATTTATTTTATTTTGATTTTTATTTTTTTCCCCTGCCTGGGAATTTCACAGCCAACCTGCTAATGAGTCTTTGTGAACCTTGTGCCTTCTTACCTCTAATTTTCCAGCCTGTTAGGATTTGAGCTCTGTGGACAGCCTCACATTTGGTTTGGAATTATAGGCTGAGTGGCTGTTCTCTCCTATTATTGTGCTGTCAATCTCCTATTAGCACATTATAATATGGTACACTGAATGCATCTGTTCCCTATATCACAAGTCCTAATTGTCATTTGTTGAATCACTTTGTCTGGGATGATTGTTAAGCAATTATTTCATCCCAAGCAGCTTAAACTTTGATTACTGGAGAGCGGTGGCTGGGATCAAAGGGAAAAAAAAAAAAAAGAAGAAGAAGAAAAAAAAAATAAATTTGCTGCTTTCCAGTGTTTTGCTGGGGAAGGAGGCACAAGTGGCTGTCCCAGGGATGCCAATACATAAGCAATGAGGAGAGGAGGTTTGATGACCTGGAGGTTTTTGCCATCTCTGAAGCTCATCCTCCTTCCTGGAGGGCTTTGTCCAGGGTCCAGGGAGGTAATGACAGGGATGCAAAGTGACATTCCTGCCAGGATTGCTCAGGGAAAGAAGTTCTCATGGCGTGTGGCACCAGCTGGCCCCTCCACCAGCCCCTCTGCACTTCACCACTGCTTTCCATCAAGGATATTCTCCTTTTTCCCAAGGGAATCACAGCAGGATTGCACCCTGGACCAACACCTCTGCTCCCAAACCTCCAGCCCAGGTCAGGAGAGGACAGGGTTGTGCAGAAGAGCTCAGAGGACACTTTATATATATATATTTTTTTTTTTTTCTTTTTTTTTTTTTACTTTTACACCCTCCACTCAAGCCCTTTGTGTTAGGAGAGGACAGGGTTGTGCAGAAGAGCTCAGAGGACACTTTATATATATATATATAAATTTATATTTTTTTTTGCTTTACACCCTCCACTCAAGCCCTTTGGGTTAGGAGAGGACAGGGTTGTGCAGAAGAGCTCAGAGGACACTTTATATATATATATATTTTTTTTTTTTTTTTTGCTTCTACACCCTCCACTCAAGCCCTTTGGGTTAGGAGAGGAAAGGGTTGTGCAGAAGAGCTCAGAGGACACTTTATATATATATTTTTTTTTTTTTTTTTTTTGCTTTTACACCTTCCACTCAAGCCCTTTGTGTTAGGAGAGGACAGGGTTGTGCAGAAGAGCTCATAGGACACTTTATATATATATATATATTTTTTTTTTTTTTTTGCTTTTACACCTTCCACTCAAGCCCTTTGGGTTAGGAGAGGAAAGGGTTGTGCAGAAGAGCTCAGAGGACACCTTTATATATATATATATATATTTTTTTTTTTTTTCTTTTACACCCTCCACTCAAGCCCTTTGGGTTAGGAGAGGACAGGGTTGTGCAGAAGAGCTCAGAGGACACTTTATATATATATATATTTTTTTTTTTTTTGCTTTTACACCCTCCACTCAAGCCCTTTGGGCAGCTGAAGCCCCTCAGCCCAACCCCACCTCTCAGAACTGGAGTTGGAGTCAGGGATGTCCCAAACCATGGGAACCCAAAGCATCCCCAGCAGGGCAAAAAAAAAAAAAAAAAAGGAGGGGTTGGACACCAGGGATTTGGGCTAATCCCTAAAATATCTGCCTGACAGCAGCAGGAAGGAATGTTGGGCCATTGTTTTTTAAGTAGCCCAGACAGAATTGGGTAAAAAAAAAAAAAAAACAACAACAACAACCAACAAAACTCAACAAAAAGCACCCACCCCACACTGGTGGCTCCTTCATCCCAAAGGCTTCCAGGAGCCAAGGAGGAGCCAGAAACTTGTGCTTCAAGCCATCTTCTGTAATGAGCCTCCAATTTCACCCCAGTGCTCCCAGCCCCAACCAGTTGCAGCAAACTGGAGCCCAGTTAAGGGCTGGAAAGCAAAACTTCTCCTCCTTTTGTTCAGAGCTGCAGAATTTCCCCAGCCAAGCCCTTCCCCAAATAATGGGCCCCAAAGCCTGGGGCACAGAAGTTTTTCTAAATCAGGGCTGGCTCCAGCCAGGCCACCGAGGGTTTCCAAAAGGAACAAGGCTGGGATAGAAGTGGATTTTATCCCTGGACTCCAGGAATATCCAAACTCCTTCTCCTCCTCCCCATCACCCTGGGAATGGTCCCAGTGCCCTGGCAGGATGTGGCCCTGGCTGCAAAGAGGAATTCCAGCTTCTGGATGTGTGTAAGTTGTCTCCTTCTCAGGCTGTTTTGAGGGAGGAACGTTGTTTTTGCCAAAAAAATTCAATTTTTTTTTTTTAAAGTTTCAGGATGCGGGTAGAAACAACCCCCTCCCCACCAAAAAAAAAAAAAAAAAAAAAAGCAAGTTCTACCCCTTTTTCTGACCCTAAACCAGCCCAAAGAAACCTTTAAGGAAGTTGTCAAGCCCTGTGATGCTGGAAACAAATCTGGAGGAGCAGGTAAAAAGGTGGTGAAGCTCGTGGGGGGCAAATTGCTTTTTAACAAGCAGACAAGTCCTATCACTAGCATCTGCTGTATGTTTTTATAAAGGCCCAGCAAATCTGCTTTGGAAAAAGCAGTAAATAAAGTTTCCCATCGATTTGATCTCGGGAGTAATCTGTTTTTCTGTCTGGTAATAAAACAGAATCATGTCAGGGCTAATGTGCCGATAGATCACGGGGCTGCCCCTCCATCCATCACCTTCTGCTGGGATTGCTTAGCTCCAGGATTTATCAACTTGCCCCCCAAATTGAGGCACTGGCCAATTTTCTTTTCCCATTATTTTTTTTTTTTTTCTGTTGCTTGAGCAAAGCAATATTGAGGCAGGATGAGGAGGGGGCATTGCCCACCCAAGCAGATGTTGTGCTGCTTCACCCGGCTCCTCTGCCAGGATTTTCAGAGGATGCTCCATAAAAAAAAAATAAAATAAAAATAAAAATATATGGGGATGGCTGGGGGTCAGTGTTTGCTCTGTGAAGCATCTTTGAAGCAAAAGCTGCGTGGGATACCTTGGGAGGAAAATTCTGATGCTCAAAAGGGGCTCCAAGCCAGGTCTGAGCAGCCTCAGCATCACCCCTGCAGCACCAAGAGGGTGAAGTGGGCCAGAAAGATGAAGAACTGAAACTTGCCAAGGTCACAGATCCATGGCCAAGTTTTTCCAGGCATCCAAACCATCATTCCTTGGCTTCCCCACCCCAGGGAATGCCTCTGGTGTTCCACTGCACAGCCCTGAGTGGCCAGCTGGAAGCACAGCACCAAAAAAAGGCCAAGATGGGGTTTTGGGGGAAGGAAAAGGGATGTGTGAGGAAGCTGCAGTGCCTCAGGGAGTAAAAAGGACAGAAACCTCTGCTAAACACACAGAAAGTGGAGAACTCAAGTGCCCCAGGCCTACAAGTGGTGGGTGGCACCTCTCTGGAAGGGCCTTCACCCAACACGTGGCCCTGGCCTTCACCCAACTCATTGCCATGACCTCCAAAAACCCATTGGTGGGACCTTGACCTTCACCCAACCCATGGGTGTGGCCTTCACCCAACACATTGGTGTGGCCTTCACCCAAAACACAGCCATGACCTTGACCCAACCCATTGGTGGGACCTTGACCTTCACCCAACACATCGGTGTGGCCTTCACCCAACCCATGGCCATGACCTTAAAAAACCCATTGGTGTGGCCTTAGCCCAACCCATGGCCTTGACCATTACCCAACCCATGGGTGTGGCCTTCACCCAACCCATGGGTGTGGCCTTGACCTTCACCTAACATGTGGCCATGGCCTTCACCCAGCCCATGGCCTTGATCTTTACCCAACCCATTGGTGTGGCCTTGACCTTCACCCAACCCATGGCCATGACCCTAAAAAACCCATTGGTGTGGCCTTCACCCAGCCCATGGCCTTGACCTTCAGCCAACCCATGGGTGTGGCCTTGACCTTCACCCAGCCCATGGCCTTGACCTTCACCCAACGCATGGCCTTGACCTTCACCCAACCCATTGGCCTTGATCTTCACCCAACCCATTGGCGTTGCTCTTCACCCAAGCCATGGCCTTGACCTTCACCCCACCCCTTGGTGTGCCCTTCCCCCCCCCCTTGCCCTCACCTTCCCCCGGGGTCATCAAGGCCTCAAGCAGAGGCCTCAGCACCCTCGGGCAGGGTGAGCCCTGCTCCCCACCCAGCACCCACCCACCCATCCTTTAGGAGGGTGGGAAACCTCCCCGTGCCCCTCCCCGTCACCCAACTGAGAAATATTTCCAGGGATAAAAACAAACTCTACTTTTTTTTTTTTTTTTTTTGGTGGTGGTTTGGGTTTTTTGGGTTGGTTTTTTCTGTTTTTCCCTTGAAGTGACAAAGTGTCCCATGGCAAGCAAACACTTCCTACACAAGTTTTCATCCTCAAACCCTGATTTTTTTTCTTTTTTTTAGGCCAGAAAATCCCTTTACCCAGAACCCTCAGCTGGGTTATCCCAAATATCCACGGGGATAACTCCAGCTTCTCGTTTTCCTTGGGATTTAAAAAAAAAAAAATAAAATTCACATTTCCCAACCTTAGAAATCCCACTAAAAAACCATAAAAAGCAACCCCGGTGCCTCAGCCCTGGCACAACACTTGTTGCCACTCACTTCAGAGTGATTTTTTTTTTGGGGGGGAAAATCCCATTATTCCGAAGCATCCTTAGAGGGTTGGGAATAAGAATAAATTGTATCCCTAGAGGAGGAGCCTGGAGTGATCTGGACTCAGCTTTCTGTGAGCAATTTGAGGCTTTAAATGTACTCTGTGCTGGGTTAGGAACTGGCTGGAACGGGCCCAGAGAGTGGAGCTGAACGGGGCTGCCTCAAAATGGCGGCCGTGGTGTCCCCCAGGGATCAGCGTTGGGCCCAGTGCTGTTTAATATCTTTAGTGAGGATTTAGGTGAGGGGATTGAGTCCATCAGCAGCAAATTTGAAGAGGACACCGAGCTGGGGGGAGTGTGGATCAGCTGGAAGGCAGGAGGGCTCTGCAGAGGGACCTGGACAGACTGGAGAGTTGGGCTGATCCCAAGGGGATGAGGTTCAACACAAGAAGCCCATGGGGAGCTCCAGGCTGGGCACAGAGGGGCAGAAAGGGAGCTGGGAGTCTGGATTGCCAGGAAGCTGAAGAGGAGGCAGCAGTGTGCCCAGGTGGCCAAGAAGGCCAATGGCATCCTGGGCTGGCTCAGGAACAGCGTGGCCAGCAGGTCCAGGGAAGGGATTCTGCCCCTGTGCTCAGCCCTGGGGAGGCCACAGCTTGAGTCCTGTGTCCAGTTCTGGGCCCCTCAGCTCAGGAAGGAGCTTGAGGTGCTGGAGCAGGTCCAGAGAAGAGCAAGGAGGCTCCCTGGGAAGGGATCCAGCAGAATTCCTGTGAGGAAGGGCTGAGGGAGCTGGGGGTGTTGAGGCTGGAGAAGAGGAGGCTCAGGGGAGACCTCATCACTCTCTCCAACTCCCTGAAAGGAGGTTGGAGCCAGGGGGGGGTTGGGCTCTTTTCCCAGGCAACTCTCAGCAAGACAAGAGGGCACAAGAGGTCTCAAGTTGTGCCAGGGGAGGTTTAGGTTGGACATTAGAAAGAATTTCTTTCTGGAGAGGGTGCTCAGACACTGGAATGGGCTGCCCAGGGAAGGGGTGGATTCTCCATCCCTGGAGATATTTCCAAAGAGCCTGGATGTGGCACTCAGTGCCATGGGCTGGGAACCACGGGGGGAGTGGATCAAGGGTTGGACTTGATGAGCTCTGGGGTCCCTTCCAACCCAGCCCATTCTATGATCCTATGAATTTTTTTCCCCTCCCATCCCCGTAATTTGCTCCCTGCAGGAAGCTCCTGGCTGAGCAGAGCTTGGGAAAATCCAAGGAAAAAAATGGGAAAGCCCAGGAAGCGGCCTCGGATGCCTCGAGTTCTCTGGGAAGGGAAAAGCACCCCTGGGTGCCAGAAATGGGTCCCCACCCAGCACCCTGAGGTGCTGAGCCCCTGCCAGGGGGTCCCAGGGAGCTGCCCAGCCCCAAAGCTTCCTGCAGGAATGAGGGAAAGGGAAAGGTGGGCAGGGAATGGTTATTCCCAAGCTTTCCAGCCTGATTCCCAGGCTTTGTTTGGGGGGGAAAAAAAAAAATAAAATAAAAAAAAAAAAATCCCCCGTCACCGTGGAGAAGGCAGAGGAGCAGCCACAGCAATGCCCTGGCTTTGGGGGAAGAGATGAAGTGATAAATGGAAGTAAATAAATAAATAAAAATAAAAAATAAAAAATAAAAAATAAAAAATAAAAAATAAATAAAAAATAAATAAAAAATAAATAATAAATAAATAAAAAATAAAAATAAAAAATTAAAAATTAAAAAAATAAAAGAAATATAAAAATAAATAATAAATCATAAATAAAATAAAAATAAAATAATTATAAATATAAAAATAAATATTAAAATAAACATAAAAACCAAAAAACCAAAAACCAAAAACCAAAAAAAACCAAAAACCAAAAAACAAAAAAACCAAAAAACCAAAAAACCAAAAAACCAAAAAACCAAAAAACCAAAAAACCAAAAAACCAAAAAACCAAAAAACCAAAAAACAAAAAAACAAAAAAACAAAAAAAACAAAAAACAAAAAACAAAAAAAACCCAAAAAACCAAAAAACCAAAAACCAAAAAACAGAAACCAAAAAACAAAAAAACCCAACAAACAAAAAACAAAAAAACAAAAAACAAAAAACCAAAAAAACCAAAAACACAAAACCACAAAAAACAAAAAAGAAAAAAAAACCAAAAAACAAAAAAGCAAAAAACCAAAACCAAAACAAACAAACAAAAAAAAAAAAAAAATCAATATAAAAAATAAATAAAAATATAAATAAAAAAAATCAAAAGCCAATCAAGTGCCTCCATCCCTGGGAAATTTCCAGCCGTGCCCAGGTGAGGGATGGATTTATGGACAGCAATCTCTGCCAGGGAGGATTTATCATCATTATTAGCAGTATTAATATTTAATTATTTTATTTTTGGGGGGAGGGGAAGGTGGAGGAGAACCAAAGGGAAAGTTACACTTCAACCCACGCAGTCACCAGCCCGAAAAATCCACTCTGGGGACACCAAAAAAAAAAAAAAAAAATTGACTCCGGGAAAGCTGAGAAGGGACTTGGGATGAGGGGAACGGGGATGGGATGAGGGGAACGGGGATGGGATGAGGGGAACGGGGATGGGATGAGGGGAAGAGTTTCCAGGAGGGGAAATGGGAGGGAGAAATTCTTTGGGGTGATGCTCTGAGCCCCAAAAAGCTGCGGCTGCCCCATCCCTGGAAGTGCTGGAGGTTGGGATGGGGCTGAGACCCCACTGGTTGGAGATGTCCCTGTCCCTGTGGCACTGCTGGGGTGTCCCCCATGGTCCCCAAAGCACCCCAGGATCCCCAAACCAAGCACCCCACAAGCTGAGTTCCTCCTTCCCACCCAGAGCCACCAAGGTGACCCCAAAACCCCCCCGGGGGCTTGGGGACCCCCAGATGTCACCACACACCTCCAGCAGGTTCTGTCCCCAAACTGGCAGCAGGTTCAGGGTGTCCCCCAGACACCCCCAAACCCTACAGCCTGCTCTTTCCCCCCATCCCAGTTCATCCCCATTCCTGGAATAGGGGGAGACCCCGCTGCTCCCAGTGCTCCCAGTGCTCCCAGTGCTCCCAGCGCGCTGGGAAGTTCAATGCTGCCACCTGGCGGCAGCGCTTGAGAACAGCAGCCCCGAGGGGGGGGGAAAAAGGGGGGACCAGGGGTGCCAAACCCCTCCAAAAAGATGAATTAATTCGAATTAATTCGGTTTCTCCAAGCAAGCGGCAGCCCCAGGATAGAAAACCCCCCAAAACCTCCCCGGTCAAAGCTTTTGGTGGGTTCAGAAAATTGACAACTCATTAAAAAAAAAAAAAAGAAAAGTAAAAAGTCCGTTACCAACCCCAAACAAATCGATTTGTGGTGCAAAATTATTTTTTTTTTTGCGACGACGGAAGGGAAAAAAACAACAAAACAAACTTGCACAGAAGCTGGAAGGTAGAGAGGAGAAAAAGAGGGTGGAAAAATCGGAGGTTTCGGTAGAGAGGGGAAAAAGAAGGTGAAAAAATCGGATTTTTTGGTAGAGAGGAGAAAAAGAGGGTGGAAAAATTGGAGGTTTTGGTAGAGAGGGGGAAAAGAGGGTGGAAAAATCGGAGTTTTTGGTAGAGAGGGGAAAAAGAGGGTGGAAAAATCGGATTTTTTGGTAGAGAGGGGAAAAAGAGGGCGAAAAAATCGGATTTTTTGGTAGAAAGGAGAAAAAAGGGCGAAAAAATCGGAGGTTTTGGTAGAGAGGAGAAAAAGAATGTGAAAAAATCGGAGTTTTTAGTAGAGAGGATAAAAAGAGGGTGGAAAAATTGGAGGTTTTGGTAGAGAGGGGAAAAAGAGGGTGAAAATCGGAGGTTTTGGTAGAGAGGGGGAAAAGAGGGTGAAAAAATCGGATTTTTTGGTAGAGAGGGGAAAAAGAGGGTGGAAAAATCGGAGTTTTTGGTAGAGAGGGGAAAAAGAGGGTGAAAAAATCGGAGTTTTTGGTAGAGAGGAGGAAAAGAGGGTGAAAAAATCGGAGTTTTTTGAGTTAGCCCCAGCCACGGGGAAACGCGGGGGGAAAAAAAAATAATAAAAAAAATGGAAGGAGCCAAAATCCACAGGGTGAGCAACTCCCAGGGTGTCCCCAGCACCCAAACCCCCAGGAACCGGGTGTCCCGGCCCGACCCAACCGGGTGTCCCGGCCCAGCTCCGAGTTCAAGGTGGAAAAAAACCCCTTTCCCAAGTAATTCCTCCTCAATTAGCGGGTTCCACCCCTAATTAAGGCGGGGACACGGGGGGAGGGGACAGTGAGGAGCGGCGACAGGATCGGGACTCACCTGGGCAGCCCGTGGGTAGCGAACACGCGGGGGACCCCACTCGCGGCTGATCCGGCCCCGGTACCGGTGGCATTTGGGGATGTAAATGCAGCTCACATCGCCCAGCTCTGGGTAGATGATTTCTAAACCCCCTCTGAAGGGAAAAAAAGCCAAAAAAAACGGAGAAAAACCGCGTTTGGGATGGGCCACAAATTATGGGGATTTATCTCCCTCCCCAGGCTGAGGGGGAGGTGTGGGATCCAGAGCATCCTTTAGGGGTGGAACATCAGCCCCGGGGTTTTTCCCTCTTCCCCAGCAGCAGAAAGAGGTGAAATAATCATTATTATGTTCAGATGGCTCGGGCACAGCTTGGGTTATTCCCAATATTTTCCATCATCTTCAAAAATCCCAGCCTGTCTGATTTTGGGGAGCAAAATTATCCCTCAGTTCCTTGGCCTTGGGGCATATTTTAGATTATTCCCAATATTTTCCATCATTCCTTGGCCTTGGGACACACCTTGGATTATTCCCAATATTTTCCATCATTTTAAAAAGAAAACCCACCAGATTTGGGGAACAAAATTATCCCCCAGTTCCTTGGCTTTGAAGCATATCTTAGATTATTCCCAATATTTTCCATCATTCCTTGGTCTTGGGGCACACCTTGGATTATTCCAAATATTTTCCATTATCTTTAAAAAAATAAATCCCATTAGATTTTTAAGGTTTGGAGAGCAAAATTATCCCTCAGCTCCTTGGCCTTGGGACACACCTTGGGTTATTCCCAATATTATCCCTCAATTCCTTGGCTTTGGGGCATATCTTAGATTTTTCCTAATATTTTCCATCATTTTAAAAAATAAAACCCACCAGATTTGGGGGAACAAAATTATCCCTCAGTTCCTTGGCCTTGGGGCATATTTTAGGTTGTTCCCAATATTTTCCATCATTCCTTGGCCTTGGGGCACACCTTGGATTATTCCAAACATTTTCCATCATCTTTAAAAAAATAAAACCCACCAGATTTGGGGGAACAAAATTATCCCTCAGCTCCTTGGCCTTGGGGCATATTTTAGATTATTTCCAATATTTTCCATCATTCCTTGGCCTTGGGGCACACCTTGGATTATTCCCAGTATTTTCCATCATCTTTAAAAAAATAAAACCCACCAGATTTTGGGGAACAAATTATCCCTCAGCTCCTTGGCTTTGGGGCACACCTTGGGTTATTCCCAGTATTATCCCCCAGTTCCTTGGCTTTGGAGCATATTTTAGATTATTCCCAATATTTTCCATCATCTTTAAAAAAATAAATCCCATCAGATTTTTAAGGTTTGGGGAGCAAAATTATCCCTCAGCTCCTTGGCCTTGGGGGACACCTTGGATTATTCCCAATATTATCCCTCAGTTCCTTGGCCTTGGGGCATATTTTAGATTATTCCCAATATTTTCCATCATTCCTTGGCCTTGGGACACACCTTGGATTATTCCAAATATTTTCCATCATTTAAAAAAATAAATCCCATCAGATTTTTAAGGTTTGGGGAGCAAAATTATCCCTCAGCCCCTTGGCTTTGGGGCACACCTTAGATTATTCCCAGTATTATCCCTCAGTTCCTTGGCCTTGGGGCACACTTTAGATTATTCCCAATATTTTCCATCATCTTTAAAAAATAAATCCCATCAGATTTTTAAGGTTTGGGGAGCAAAATTATCCCTCAGCCCCTTGGCTTTGAAGAAGTAATTTGAATTTTGAGCCCCCCTTTTCCCCGTTGCCCTCTGGAAGCAGGGAGCAAGGCACTGGCAGGATCCTTCCAAGACCAGCAGGATGGGCTTTGAGCTCTTTGGGATGATTCCCGACCCCAAATAATCCCTAAAATCCCCTGCAGCTTTCTGCAGAAGACAAAAAAAAATTCCAAAAAATTCATTTTCAAGCCTTTTGGCAAACGGAGCCAAGAAGCTCTCCAGGTGATCAGAGACCCCAAGAACCTCAGTTCCTAGAAAAAAGGATGAACATTCCCAGCCCTGGAATTTATGGTCCCAGGAGGTGAGAGCTGGACACGGGAGGATGCTGAGGGTTGGGAAGGAGGCAAAAGGAGCCCCTCACCTGCAGAATTCCCGGTCTGGGCTGCTCAGCTGCTGGAAAATGCAGGTCCTGGAGGGTTCATCGGGCCAAGGGAGCTGCTCCCCCCGGGCTGGGGTGCTCAGGAGGCTGGCGGCCAGCACCAGCACCACAGCACCCACCAGCTTCATCCTGCCCAGGGACACAGGGACAGGGAGCTCAGAGCCCCAGGCACAGCTGTGACCCGGCACTCACCCCTTGGAGCATCCCCTACAACTCCTTGGAGCATCCCCTACAGCCCCTTGGAGCATCCCCTACAGCCCCTTGGAGTATCCCAAACAATCCCTTGGAGCATCCCCTACGACCCCTTGGAGCACCCCCTACAATCCCTTGGAGCATCCCCTACAACCCCTTGGAGCATCCCCTACAGCCCCTTGGAGCATCCCCTACAGCCCCTTGGAGCATCCCCTACGACCCCTTGGAGCACCCCCTACAATCCCTTGGAGCACCCCCTACAACCCCTTAGGAACAGTCCCACCACCAATCCCTTGGAGCATCCCCTACAACCTCTTGTAGTAATCCCCCTACAACCCCTTGGAGCATCCCCTAAAACCCCTTGGAGCATCCCCTACAGCCCTTGGAGCAACCCCACAACCCCTGTAGCAACCCCACAACCCCTGTAGCAACCCCACAACCCCTGTAGCAACCCCACAACCCCTGTAGCAACCCCACAACCCTTGTAGCAACCCCACAACCCCTTGTAGCAACCCCACAACCAACCCCTTGTAGCATCCCCACCAACCCCTTGTAATATCCCCAACAACCCCCTGTAGCAACCCCACAACCCCCTTGTAGCAACCCCACAACCCCCTGTAGCAACCCCACAACCCCCTGTAGCAACCCCACAACCCCTGTAGCAACCCCACAACCCTTTGTAGCAACCCCACAACCCCTGTAGCAACCCCACAACCCTTTGTAGCAACCCCACAACCCTTGTAGCAACCCCACAACCCCTTGTAGCAACCCCACAACCCTTGTAGCAACCCCACAACCCTTGTAGCAACCCCACAACCCCTGTAGCAAGCCACAACCCTTGTAGCAACCCCACAACCCCTGTAGCAAGCCCACAACCCTTGTAGCAACCCCCACAACCCCTTGTAGCAACCCCACAACCCCTGTAACAGCCCCACAACCCCTTGTAGCAACCCCACAACCCTTGTAGCAACCCCACAACCCCTGTAGCAACCCCACAACCCCCTGTAGCAACCCCACAACCCCTGTAGCAACCCCACAACCCCCTGTAGCAACCCCACAACCCCTTATAGCAACCCCACAACCCCCTGTAGCAACCCCACAACCCCTTATAGCAACCCCACAACCCCCTGTAGCAACCCCACAACCCCTTATAGCAACCCCACAACCCCCTGTAGCAACCCCACAACCCTTGTAGCAACCCCACAACCCCTTGTAGCAACCCCACAACCCCTTATAGCAACCCCACAACCCCTTGTAGCAACCCCACAACCCTTGTAGCAACCCCACAAGCCCCGGTAGCAACCCCACAACCCTTGTAGCAACCCCACAACCCCTGTAGCAACCCCACAAGCCCCTGTAGCAACCTCACAACCCCTTATAGCAATCCCACAACCCCTGTAGCAACCCCACAACCCCCTTGTCCCCCCCCCACCCTCCCCTCTCCCCCATCCCCCTCCCACCCCTCATCCCAACTCCAGGCCCAGCACCCCCTTTCCTCCATCCCCCATCCCAAATCCCAATTATACCCAAAATCCCAGTTTCAGGGACCACCCCCCCCTCCCCAGCACCCCTTTTTTTCCCACCTGCAATCAGGGTGCATCCCCCACCCCCCACCCAAACTTTGGAGGGCACCAGGGATGTGATGTCACAAGGTGGGTGGTGGTGGCCCCGACCTTGTCACCACCCCCCAAGCCCAGAGAACACCCAGGAAGGATCCAGAATCCCCGTTCCTGCTGCTCCCGAAGATTCCAACAGGACTTAAAAAAAAAAAAAAAAAAGGGAAAAAGGGGTTTTAGGGTTTTGAGGCACCCGTGGGGACCCAAAAAGTGGCCACTTACCCACCCAGCAGGTCCTGGGAGCAGCTCCAAGACAAAGCTTGGAAGTTGGAGGTTGCCGTGGAGATGGTTTCCCTGGAAAAAAGGGAAGAAAACACAGTGGGAAAAAAAAAAAAAAATTTTAAAAAAAAATAAAAATGGGGGGGTGCGGCTCAGCCCCCAAAGCAGCAGAAAAATCCCCCAACTGCTTCCCAACCACCCCCAGCTCCTCACCCAGCCCTAATTCCCAACTTCCCAGAGAATTCCAAAGGATGCGCCCCAAACTTTTCCCTTTCTCCAGCTCCTCCTCTGCCAAAAAAAAAAACAAACCCCAAACCCAACCCTAAATCCCAGCTGGAAGTGGCTCTGACATCTTTAAGGATGTCCCAGCATCCAGGAGCACTCCTGGCATTCCAGAAAAAACCCATCAGGCTTCACTTCATGGATTGGGAATGATGGGGATAATGATGCTTTGGGTTCCCACGCTCCCAGATGGGCCAAGGCCATAATTAAGAGCCCTGATCCTATATCCAGGAATGTTTTCCATCCCAGGCAGGTGCCTGAGTCAGGAAGGATTCCCAGATCCGGGGATGGACCTGGATCATCCTCCAAGGATGAGGATCCAGGGAGGTGTCCAGAGAGCCAGAGGGATTCCTTGGGCTGAGGAATTCCCATGGGAAAATGATGGGAAAAAGGGGGGGGGGAAAAGGGGGGGGGGAAAAGGGGGGGGGGAAAAGGGGGGGGGGGAAAAGGGGGGGGGGAAAAGGAAAAAAGGAAAAAAGGAAAAAAGGAAAAAAGGAAAAAAGGAAAAAAAGGAAAAAAGGAAAAAAGGAAAGAAGGAAAGAAGGAAAGAAGGAAAGAAGGAAAGAAGGAAAGAAGGAAAGAAGGAAAGAAGGAAAGAAGGAAAGAAGGAAAGAAGGAAAAAAGGAAAAAAGGAAAAAAAAAAAGGAAAAAAGGAAAAAAGGAAAAAAGGAAAAAAGGAAAAGAAAGATAAAAGAAAGAGAAAAAGAAAGAGAAAAAGAAAGAGAAAAAGAAAAAGAAAAAAAGAAACTCGGGCCCAGCAACCCCTGGGGCAAGAGCTTTCCAAATTAAAAAAAAAAAAGAAAAAAAAAAAAAGGCTTTTCCCATCTTTTTTTCTATTTTTTGTCTTTTTTCTACTTTTTTCTCTTTTCTCCTCTTTTTTTCTCTTTTTTCCTCTTCTCTTTTTTCCTCTTTTTTCCCCCTTCTCTTTTTTATCTTTTCCCCCTCTTTTTTCTGTCTTTTTTCCCTTCTCTTTTTTTCTCTTTTTCCCCTTCTATTTTTTCCTCTTTTTCCCTTCTCTTTTTTCTCTTTTTCCCTCTTTTTTCTCTTCTTTTTTCCCTCTTTTTTCCCTTCTCTTTTTTCTCTTTTTCCCTCTTTTTCCTCTTTTTCCTCTTCTCTTTCTTCCCTTTTTTTCCTCTCTTTTTTTCCTCTTTTTTTTTCTCTCATTTTTTTTCCTCTCCTGTTTCCCTTTTTCTCTCCCCAGAACTGCACCAACTTCCATCCCCCAGCACTCCAGGAGCCAGAGTTTTCCCTCCCTGGATAACCAAGCGAGTCCAGGGGATGTGACATACCGATTTGGTTTGGGAGGGGGGGGGATTCCTCCTCTTTTCCTCCTCTTTTTCCTCCTCTTTTCCTGGTGCCAGAGAAGGAGCAGGAATTCCAGAGCCAGCTTTGCAGGAAAACAAATTCCCTGCTGCTGGAATCCCATAAAAACATCCTGAGGGAGGGGGGGGAGGAAGTCTCAGAAATAAATAAAAAAAAAAATCAAAAAAAAAAAAGGGGGATTTGGAGCTGCAGCATCCACCTCCTGGGAGCAGCAGGGATTTCTGTGGGATCAAGGGATCCAGGATGCTTTTTTTCTCCTTTCTTGCAGCCCAAGCTGAGCTGAGAGGAGATCTGGGGGTGCTCAGAGCCTTCCCTGAGAGCCCCCAAAATCCCAACCCCCCCCCCCCCCATTCCCTTTGCTGAGCAAAAATATTGAAGGAATATCCAAGATTTCCCAGGCACCCCCCTTCCCCTCTCCTCCAGAATCTTCCCAAACCTCAGCTGCACCCCAAGCATCCTCCTGATGCTGCTCCCATCGCTCCTGACCCCCCCACACCCCAAAAAAATAAAAAAAAAATAAAAAAAAATAAAAATCCTGCACCCTGCCCAGGACCCAGCAGCACCCTCAGGGCTGACCCTGCAGGGACCCCATCTGAACCCCCCCATCAAACCCCTTGGGTGCTCCCCCCGGCCCCACCCCAAATCCCCTCCTAGAGCAGCACTTGGTACCCGGGAGCATCGGGGAGGGATGCAGGGAGCCAGGGGGGGGTGACCTGAGCATCATCATCATCCTCATCCTCATCATCCTCATCCTCATCATCCTCATCCCTGCCCCACAGGCCCCAGCTCCAGCCCTTTCCCCCCCTTTTTCCCTCTTCCCAGGGAAAGGTCTTCTATTTTTGGGGCAGAATGGTTCCATTTGGCCTATATTAAGCTCCTGCAGGGTTTTGGGGTTTTTTGTTTTTTTTTTCGGCTTTTTTTTTTTTTTTTTTTGCAGTCACAAGGCAGGCACAGAGCTCGGGTAGGAACCTTCAGCACCTCCAGCAGCTCTGCAGCCCCCACTGCCAGCAGCTCCCGTTTCCATCCCTCCCTTCCCACATTTCCTGCTGAGCCAGGGATACTGGAGCATCCCACACCCTCCCTCTTCTCCCTCCCCACCCCCCTCATCCTGCTCCTGGGGCAAAAACATTGAGGAAAAAACCCTGGAAAACAATGAGAAACCCTCTGCACCCCCTTCCCAACCCTTCCCTCCCCAGGGATGCTGCTCTGGGGGTCACTTTTACCTTTTCCCCCGATATTTTTCCTCTTTTTCCACTTTATTCTTCCTGCCCCCTGTCCCGGGATGCCCTGACTGGGAAGCCAACCCTTTGACAGCAAAAAAAAAAAAAAAAATTAAATAAACACCCTCCCCCCCCATTCCTGGTCCTCTCCAGCTCCCCAGCCGGGCTGGTTTGATGCTCGTGGGAAAGCCCTGGGGCAGGGGGTTAATTAGCAGGGGGTTAATTAGCGGCGAGTTAATGAGCAGCAGGGGAGGATGAGGCAGCAGCATCCTCTGACTCAGGGCAGGGCCCCAGCAAGGTGCCCAAGGGCTACCAGAAGCCACCACGGGCTGCCAGGAGCCACCAGCATCACCGGGGGCTCCTAGGAACCCCCCCCCCCGGGCCCATTGGACCCCAATACCAGGGGCTCATTGGACCCCAATACCAGGGGCTCATTGGACCACCCCCCATGGACTCTTTGGACCCCCCCACCAGGGCCCCTTGGACCCCAATACCAGGGGCTCATTGGACCACCCCAAAAGGGGCTCAGTGGACACCACCCCCCCCCACGGGCTCCTAGGATCCCCCCACAGGCCCATTGGACCCCTCTCCAGGTTCTTATTGGACCCCAATACCAGGGGCTTATTGGACCCCCCATCTAGGGGCTCATTGGACCCCCCCTCAAGGGTTCCACTGGACTCCAACACCCAAAAACCTGGGGCTCATTGGACCCCATCACCAGGTCCTTCTAGGACCCCCCCCCACCAGGTTCTTATTGAACCCCAACGCCAGGGGCTCATTGGACCCCCCCCCACCATGGGCTCCTAGGATCCCCCCACAGGCCCATTGGACCCCCCTCCAGGTTCTTATTGGACCCCAATACCAGGGGCTCATTGGACCCCCCCTCAAGGGTCCCACTGGACTCCAACACCACGGGATCATTGGACCCCCCAAGGGCCTCAGTGGACCCCAAAACCTGGGGCTCATTGGACCCCATCACCAGGTCCTTCTAGGACCCCCCCCCTCCAGGTTCTTATTGAACCCCAACACCAGGGGCTCATTGGACCCCCCCTCAAGGGTCCCACTGGACTCCAACACCACGGGATCATTGGACCCCCCAAGGGCCTCAGTGGACCCCAAAACCTGGGGCTCATTGGACCCCAAAACCTGGGGCTCATTGGACCCCTCCCCCGTGGGCTCTTTGGGCCCCCCCACCAGGGCCCATTGGACCCCCCTCCAGGTTCTTACTGGACCCCAACACCAGGGGCTCATCGGACTTCTCCCCCATGGGCTCACTGGACCCCCCCCCGGCTCCTAGGACCCCCCCACAGGCTCATTGGACCCCCCTCCAGGGGGGGTCCTTATTGGACCCCAACACCAGGGGATCATTGGACCCCTACCCCATGGGCTCACTGGACCCCCCCACAGGCTCCTAGGACCCCCCTCCAGGTTCTTATTGGACCTCAACACCAGGGTCCCATTGGACCCCAATACCAGGGGCTCCTAGGACCCCACCAGAGTCCATTAGAGACCCCCCCATGGGCTCATTGGGCCCCACCCCAGAGGCTCATTGGGCCCCAAAACCTGGGGCTCACTGGACCCCACCCCAGAGGCTCATTGGACCCCAAAACCTGGGGCTCACTGGACCCCAGCACCAGGGGCTCTTTGGACCCCAAAACCTGGGGCTCATTGGACCCCCCCCAAGGATCTGGGTGTCATTTGGGGCAGCTGAGCAGAGCTGGTTCTGGGTGACCCCTCTGCAGACCCCATTGGGATTTGGCTCTTCCCTCTCAGCCCCCAGTTTCTTTTCTCCCCCTCCCAGCACCTCTCTGCCCCCCCTGGTTAAGCCCCCCAGGGTTCAATTAGTTAAATTAATCCAAATCCCCCCAAATCCGTGCCCTGAGAGCAGATTAACCTCTACCCCCCCTCACCTGGATTAACCCTCACCTGGATTAACCCTTCCTCTCAGGGCTTTTTCCACCTCCCTCCTCCTCCTCCTCCAGCACTCAGCCCCTTGGGGGAAAAAAGTTGGAAAAAAAAGCAAAGGAAAAGGAAAACAGCAAAGGAAAAAGATGGAAAAGACCCCCTGTCCCCCAGGGGAGGAACCTGAAGGGGGGAGAGGAGCTCAGGGTGGTTGGAGGCTGCTCCGAGCTGCAGGGAGGGAGTAATTCCCAAACCAAGCACAGGGAATATTTTTTTTTCCTGCCTCCAGAGCCTTTCTTGTCCCCAGTAGAAAACGAGGGATCAAACTCCCCTTGGCTTCCCTTGGGAAAAGGAAAACAGCAAAGGAAAAAGATGGAAAAGACCCCTCTGCCCCCCAGGGGAGGAACCTGAAGGGGGGAGAGGAGCTCAGGGTGGTTGGAGGCTGCTCCGAGTTGCAGGGAGGGAGTAATTCCCAACCAAGCACAGGGAATATTTTTTTTTTCCTGTCTCTGCAGCCTTTTTTGTCCCCAGTAGAAAACGAGGGATCAAACTCCCCTTGGCTTCCCTTGGGAAAAGAAAACAGCAAAGGAAAAAGATGGAAAAGACCCCCTGTCCCCAGGGGAGGAACCTGAAGGGGGAAGAGGAGCTCAGGGTGGTTGGAGGCTGCTCCGAGTTGCAGAGAGGGAGTAATTCCAAACCAAGCACAGGGAATATTTTTTTTTTTCCTGCCTCCGGAGCCTTTTTGTCCCCAGTAGAAAAGGAGGATCAAACTCCCCTTGGCTTCCCTTGGAAAAGGAAAACAGCAAAGGAAAAAGATGGAAAAGACCCCCTGCCCCCAGGGAGGAACCTGAAGGGGGGAGAGGAGCTCAGGGTGGTTGGAAGCTGCTCCGAGTTGCAGGGAAGGAGTAATTCCCAAACCAAGCACAGGGAATATTTTTTTTTTCCTGCCTCCAGAGCCTTTTTTGTCCCCAGTAGGAAAGGAGGGATCGAATCCCCTTGGCTTCCCTTGGGAAAAGGAAAACAGCAAAGAAAAAGATGGAAAAGACCCCCTGCCCCCCAGGGGAGGAACCTGAAGGGGGGAGAGGAGCTCAGGGTGGCTGGAAGCTGCTCCGAGTTGCAGGGAAGGAGTAATTCCCAACTAAGCACAGGAATATTTTTTTTTCCTGCCTCCAGAGCCTTTTTTGTCCCCAGTAGGAAAGGAGGGATCAAACTCCCCTTGGCTTCCCTTGGGAAAAGGAAAACAGCAAAGGAAAAAGATGGAAAGGACCCCCCTGCCCCCCAGGGGAGGAACCTGAAGGGGGGAGAGGAGCTCAGGGTGGTTGGAGGCTGCTCCAAGTTGCAGGGAGGGAGTAATTCCCAAACTAAGCACAGGGAATATTTTTTTTTTCCTGCCTCCGAGCCTTTTTTGTCTCCAGTAGGAAAGGAGGGATGGAATTCCCTGGCTTCCCTTGGGAGCTGGGCCCAGAGGATAAAGGGATTCAGGAATGAACCCTGGGGCCACCACCAGCAGCTCCAGAGGAGGTGAGATAAGAGCTGCACCAGTTCCCCAGTACCTGCAGCCAGCATTCCAGCACTGCTCCAGCCCTTCCAAAAGCATCCAAAGGAGGCTCAGGGGCTCCTGCAGCCCCTTTTAAGCCCCCCAGAGAGACCCCCCCCAGCCCAGCAGCCCATTAATTCCCTCCTCTCCATTGATTCACCAGCTGGTGCCCCTGACTCACCTCTTCCAGCTCTTGCCGTGGCCCGGGCTCATTTCCCTGCTCCCTCGGTTCCCATTGACTCAGAGCTGCTCAGCCCAAACTCACCCTTCCTTTCCCAGTCCCATCCAGTCCCATCCCAGTCCATCCCAGTCCCATCCCAGTCACTTTGATTCCCCCTGCCCCAGGTCCCTCTTTTCCTCCTCACCAGCAGCTGCCCTGATGAGCTCCAGGAGCATCCCAAGGAGGGATCCCCAGGATCCCAAAAGCACCATCCTAGATCCCAAAGCACCATCCTAGATCCCAAAGCACCATCCTAGATCCCAAAACCACCATTCTAGATCCCAAAGCACCATCCTGGACCCCAAAACACCATCCTGGATCCCAAAAACACATCCTAGATCCAAAACCACCATCCTGACCCCAAAACACCATCCTGGATCCCAAAACCACCATCCTAGATCCCAAAACCACCATTCTGGATCCCAAAACACCATCCTGGCTCCCAAAACCACCATCCTAGATCCCCAAAACACCATCCTAGACCCCAAAAACACCATTTTGGATCCCAAAAGCACCATCCTGGCTCCTAAAAGCACCATCCTAGACCCCAAAAACCACCATCCTAGATCCAAAACCACCATCCTAGATCCCCAAAGCACCATCCTAGATCCCAAAACCACCATTTTGGATCCCAAACCCACCATCCTAGATCCCAAAATCACCCTTGCCAAGCCCAAAGCTGCAGGCAGGATTTGCTTTTCCAGGGCCAAATATTCCTCCCCTTCCAATTTCCCCCCCTGGCCAGCACCTTTTCTTCCACGGATCAGGGGGAAAAAAAGCAAATTATTCCAGCACTGAAATGGCACCAACAGCTCTGACAGCTCCCTTCACCTTTCCTCCATCCAGGTTCGTTTCCACCAGCTGAAATAAAGGGGATATTCAAGAACCAGGTGGAAAATCATGGGAAGTGTGGAGGAAAGGGATCTGGGGGGGGAGGAGGAGGAGGGAGCCGAGGTCCTCGGCGCACCCAGAGCTCCGAGTGGAAAATTCCTTCCCCTGAGTCCGGATTGTGCCCAACAGGTTTTTAGTCCCAGCCCCTTTCTTTGTGTCAGGGCAAAAACTCATCCCTAGGGCATTTGTTTGGATCACATGGGCGAGGATATAAAAATGGGTCCTACCTGTCCCTGGCCAGTGAACACCTGGGAAAAGCCAAGGAAGCTGCTGGATTGGAGAGAAGAGGCAGGGAAAGGTGGAGAGGTGCACACAGGTATCCAAGAGGAAATTGAGCCACTGGGGTTTTGGTTTTTTCCCCCAGGGTTTTGTTAGGGCCACTCCGGGAGTGGTGATGGGGTGTGGGGAGGCTGAAGGGGGTTTTAATCCTGGTTGGGAAGCTGGGGGCTGAAGAGGTTGAAGGGTTGGAAGTGGTTGGGGGGATGCCAGGGAAGAAGGGTTGGAAGGGTTGGAAGTGGTTGGGGGATGCAGAGGATGAGGGTTTGGAAGTGGTTGGGGGGATGCAGAGGATGAGGGCTTGGAAGTGATTGGGGGGATGCAGAGGATGAAGGGCTGGAAGGGGGTGGGGGGATACAGGGGATAAAAGGTTGGAAGTGGGTGGGGGGATGCAGAGGTTGAAGGGTTGGAAGTGGTTGGAGGATGCCAAGGATGAGGGGTTGGAAGGGGGTGGGGGGATACAGAGGATAAAAGGTTGGAAGTGGTTGGGGAATGCAGAGGATGATGAAGGTTTGGATGTGATTGGGGGGATGCAGAGGATAAAAGGTTGGAAGGGGGTGGGGGGATACAGAGGATGAGAGGTTGGAAGTGGTTGGGGGATGCCAAGGATGAAGGTTTGGATGTGGTTGGGGGGGATACAGAGGATAAAAGGTTGGATCTGGTTGGGGGGATGCAGAGGATGATGAAGGTTTGGATGTGATTGGGGGGATGCAGAGGATAAAAGGTTGGAAATGGTTGGGGAATGCAGAGGATGAAGGGTTGGAAGTGGTTGGGGGATGCAGAGGATAAAAGGTTGGAAGTGGGTGGGGAATGCAGAGGATAAAAGGTTGGAAGGGGGTGGGGGGATGCAGAGGATAAAAGGTTGGAAATGGTTTGGGGGATGCAGAAGATGAAGGGTTGGAAGTGGTTGGGGGATGCCAAGGATGAAGGTTTGGATGTGGTTGGGGGGGATACAGAGGATAAAAGGTTGGATCTGGTTGGGGGGATGCCAAGGATGAAGGGTGGGAAGTGGGTGGGGGGGATACAGAGGATAAAAGGTTGGAAGGGGGTGGGGGGATGCAGAGGATGAAGGGTTGGAAGTGGTTGGGGGGATACAGAGGATAAAAGGTTAGAAGTGTTTGGGGAATGCAGAGGATAAAAGGTTGGAAGTGGTTGGGGGATGCCAAGGATGAAGGGTGGGAAGTGGGTGGGGGGGATACAGAGGATAAAAGGTTGGAAATGGTTTGGGGGATGCAGAAGATGAAGGGTTGGAAGTGGTTGGGGGATGCCAAGGATGAAGGGTGGGAAGAGGGTGGGGGGATACAGAGGATAAAAGGTTGGAAGTGTTTGGGGAATACAGAGGATGATGAAGGTTTGGGTGTGGTTGGGGGAATACAGAGGATGATGAAGGTTTGGATGTGGCTGGGGGAATACAGAGGATGATGAAGGTTTGGATGTGGTTGGGGGGATGCAGAGGATGATGAAGGTTTGGATGTGGTTGGGGGCTGCACCTGAGCTGTGCCATGGGAAGAGTTCTGGTGCCACCCCGGGGCCTTTCCAGCCCTGAGGGCTGCTGCAGATCCTGGGGAAGAGGTCTCAGCTCCATTGTCCCTTTAAGCTGGGAAGATTTGGGCTCTCAGCCCCGGCCTGGGAAGGGCTGGTGACACTTTTTACTGAGCTGGATGAGGTTTAAGGAGGAGCTGGGGCTGATGTGGGCAGAGAGGAGGCTGCTCAGGCAGAGCCACGGGGGAGGAGACCCCAAGCTGTGGAGGAGAAGAGTTTTCCAGCCTGGGCCAGGTGCCTCCCTGTTATCCCAGGGGAATGGAGGGGATAAAACCAGTGGCTCTGGTGGTTCAGTAAAGGGCTGGCAGTGCCTCCTGCCTGGGACATCCACACAGCCACCCAAGAGCTGCCTGGCAGGTGACAGGGGGACAGGGGGACAGGCAGCATGGATGTGATGCTCCCACACCCCAGGAGGTGCTGGTTTGACACCACCCCCCCCAGTGTCCCCTCTTTTCCAGCCTTTAAACATCCCTCCTTCCTGAGCCATCCCAGGCAGCTCCTCTGCCCCATCCCTCACCCCTCCAGGGGGGGGTTTGGGACCCCAGAAGTTTTTCCTTTGCTTCCTCCTCTGCTCTCCATCCCTGCTGGTTGCTTAGAAACAGCCTCCTTGTTCTTTGATATATTTTTTTTTTTTTGTAATTATTTCTTTTATTATACTTTAACATGGAGCTATGCAGCTCCTTAACCACCCCCCCTCCAGACCCCACACCATGCTGCAGCCAGACCCAGGGACAAGACCCTTTAGGTCCCCCTTTCCCCTTTGAACTTGGTCCCCAAGCTGTAGCAGACACCCAGGTGCCCTTTGAGGATGGATCCCTCGGGGTGGTTTGCTCAGGGGGGGTTTATTTCCTTCTCCTGATGAAGAGCTCAGCCTGGTTGGCAGCATCCTCAGCCTATTTTTTAATTTTTCCTTCTCCCAGGCAAGAAAAGGGAAAAACAGAGAAGCCACAGGATGCACCGTTAGGAGAGGAACTTTCCCCAAATAGAAGCTTTTCACAGATTTTTTTTTGTTTGTTTTGTTGGGGTTTTTTTGTTGTTGGCTTTGGGGTGTTTTTTGGTTTTTTTTTATTTTTCACAAGACATCAGCAGCTCTTGGTAGTGGCTGAAGCTGTGAAAGCTGCACCAAGCAGTGAGGAGCCTGGAAAGGTTTCAGGCTGCAGCTGCAGCCCCATTGCCAGCACAGGGACCCCAAATTTGGCTTGGGGGGGAGGTGTGGGAAAAAGCTGGAGGAGCAGCCTGAGCTTCTTTTTTCCTATCCAAGCTTTTCCTGCACCCAGCAGGGTGCTAAACCCCACGTATCCCAGCAGGAGGGGGCAGAAATCCTGGCCCCAAAGCTTGGATTTTGCTCTGCCCCAGTTTCTCTCTGCAAAAAACTCTCTCTGGAGATGTTCCCCAGCTCTGGGCAGGGATGCTTTGCTTGTGTAACATTTTACAGGAGGCCTTGGCTCCTTCTGGCTTGAAATATTTATAAAGGGAGGGAAGAATCCCTGAAATCCTGCAGTGGTGGCAGGATGAGTTATCACCTGGGCCATATCAGGTGCCTGCATTACAGGGATGGGAGGAGGAGGGGATCCAGGCCTGAATTTCCAGAGCATCCCAGTCTCCTGGGATGGGACAGATCTCCTGCACTGCCAGGCCAGGGGATGGAAAGCACACAAATAATTTTTTGGGGCTTGTCCTGGGGATGGAAAGCAGAGAAATATTTTTGGGGGCTTGTCCTATGGATGGAAAGCACACAAATATTTTTTGGGGCTTGTCTCCTGGGGATGGGAAGCACAGAAATATTTTTGGGGGCTTGTCCTGGGGATGGAAAGCACAGAAATATTTTTTTTGGGGGGGGCTTGTCCTGGGGATGGAAAGCACAGAAATATTTCTGGGGGCTTGTCCTGGGGATGGAAAGCACAGAAATATTTTTTGGGCCTTGTCCTGGGGATGGGAAGCAGAGAAATATTTTTTGGGCCTTGTCCTATGGATGGGAAGCAGAGAAATATTTTTGGGGGCTTGTCCTGGGGATGGGAAGCAGAGAAATATTTTTTGGGCCTTGTCCTATGGATGGGAAGCAGAGAAATATTTTTGGGGGCTTGTCCTATGGATGGGAAGCAGAGAAATATTTTTTGGGGCTTGTCCTGGGGATGGGAAGCAGAGAAATATTTTTTGGGGCTTGTCCTGGGGATGGAAAGCACAGAAATATTTTTTGGGGGCTTGTCCTGGGGATGGGAAGCACAGAAATATTTTTTGGGGGCTTGTCCTGGGGATGGGAAGCACAGAAATATTTTTTGGGGCTTGTCCTGGGGATGGAAAGCACAGAAATATTTTTTGGGGGCTTGTCCTGGGGATGGGAAGCATGGAAATATTTTTTGGGGGGGCTTGTCCTGGGGATGGAAAGCAGAGAAATATTTTTTGGGGCTTGTCCTGGGGATGGAAAGCAGAGAAATGTTTCTTGGGTTTGTTCTGGACCTTTCTCTCTGGTAGTGGTTGGCTCCTCACCAGCCTGGTGCCACATCCCACTCTTCCTCCTCATGGTTGGGTTGGGTTTTGCCAGTGCTGCTTGGAGTTTTTCTCCTGCCTGCTGGCTCCAAATGGATGTTAATCCCATAAAAATCCCATTTATCCAAGCTCTTGCATCCCTGGCTGCCCAGCAAGGGATGGCTGAGCTCTCCCCCAAACCCTGCTGCTAGGGCCGGGGTGGATTTCTGGGCTGAGGAGCATCACCCAGCAAGAAAAGCTGCAAGATTTGGGGTTTTCAGAGCAGCAGAATTTAGGGATGACTCCAATTCCACCTCCTGAGGGAATCCAGGGAATTGTGCTGGCTCTCCCAAAACCTCCATCCCTGGCAGGAGCCCTGAGCGGGTGACCCGGTGACAGGAGAAGGAGGGGAGAGCTCTCTTGCCCTGCCCCTTTCCCAGCTTCCAAGAGGGGAAAATCCCCCAAAACCAAAGTTCTTGGTGGGCTGCTGACCCCTCCCCAGGAGCCTGGGGGTACCCATTCCCACCGGGAAGGCTCTCAGCCCAAGGGACAACTTCTGGACAACCCCAAACCGGGATTAGGGGGGAAGGGGAGGGCTCTGTGGGTGCGCATGGGGATGTTTTGGGGCCGGTGGTGGCATGGGGAGGGCAGCCAGCTGTAGGCTGTCCCAGCCGAGAGGGCCAACCCCCTCCCCGCTGAAAAAGGAGACTTTTTTTGGCCAGGAAATCCCTGCAGGATTTTGCCTTCCCGTCCTTAGGGTGAAAAGAGTGAGGCAGTGCAGGAGGAGCTGGGACGGGGAGCTCAGGGGGTGGCTTTTAGGACTTGAGTCCCCCCCAGGGGGTGTTTTCCCACAGCCCTCCTGCCCTCTCCTTGCAGAATCTGCCAAGAGCAAGAGATGGAAACCCCAGGGAAAGGCAGCCCTGCCGGGAAGATGAGTGCCATGGCTCACAGCCTGTAAGTAACCCTCTTCCCGACGTCTCCCTGCTTCCTCCACCTTCCCTTCCCCACTCCACCCCTCCAGGGCATTTTTTTTTTTTTTTTTTTTTCCTGCGTCCTCCGTCTCCCGGGGACTTTGCTCTTTGCTCCAGGGCCACCTCTCCGTTCCCCCCTCCGGCGAGGTGGAAAACTCAGAGCAAGGGTTTAGGGGCAGAGGAAAGGCAAAAAAGGAGGTTCCTGCAGGTGGGGAGGGGGGAGAAGGGGTCTGCGGGAAGGGGGTGGCTGCTCTCCAGCTCTCTGCAAGGTGAATAACGACTTGGTTTGGGGGACCTGGATCGGGGGGAGCGTGGGGACTGAGGTGGTGGCAAAATGTTTGGTGGCTGCTCCAAGGAGCAGAAGGAAAAAGGGGGTTGCAGGGCCCCTCCCCACCACCCTGGGGAGCACCTGGGAGGGATGGAAATGCTCCTGGGATTTAATCCTGGAGAGCCGGGAAGTTTACCAAGGAGGGCAGGGCCAGAACAAAGCTGGGGTTTCCGACATCCAGAGAGCTTCTTCGTCCCTTGCTGCAGAGGGGGAGGGTGCTAAGGGGTGACATGGGTGCTTGGGACCTTGTGGGGTCCCCGCTGTCACCCCTGGGGTTTGGATGGAGCCTCTTTGCCTGGGAGCCGGGGTGATTAGAGAGCGGGACAGATGGGAACCCTCGGGGGAGGAGTTCAAAGAGGCTTAAATCCGAGCAAAAAGCCTTTTAATTCCAGAGCCTGAGGGACGGGAGCCGTGGCCTTGCAGCCGTGTCGTGTGTGTGCCACGCCACGCCACGCCACGCCACGGGCTCCCCGGGGGTGCAGTAAATCCCCCGAGATTTCTGTTCCTCCTCCCACGGAGCAGAGGGGCTGCCCGGAGCTCCAAAGATGCTCCCTAAACCTTTTCCCCCCCATCACCTTCCCGCTGGGAAAGGGGCCGTGGGGCCGAGGGTTTCTCCCGCGAGTGACAATCGGGCTTTTGTTTTGCCCAGCAGGGAAGGAAAGAGAGGAGAGGGGGGGGGAAGGGAGCAAAGGGAGATTTGGCTGCCCAGAAAGCTGCCAGGAACTCTTTCTGCCACAATTAAGCACCTGCTAGAAGAGAGCAAATAAGCCAAATCATGCGGCTGGCAAACAAGCTTTACGTGTTCCTTCCCCCGTGACCCACTCCAAGAAGGAAAAAAAAAAAAAAAAAGCTGAAAATCGAGCTGCAAGCTCGGCTGCTCCTCGCAGCTCCCCCGTTGTTGCAGGGAGGAAAAAAAAAAAAAAAAAAAAAAAAAAAGCTGCCAAAAGCTTCACCCTGAAGCCAAAAAGCTTCAGCAGCAGCAGCTCAAGTGTGGGGGGCAGCCTGGGAGCTGCCTATGCCCGGGTTGGAAAACCCAAGGGCTTCTTCCCCCCCTCCCCAAAATAAGCGACTCCATCTCCTTCTGCTATGGAGAGAGAGATCCCCGTCCTGCGTGTTAGGTGAGGCTCGGGGGGAGGGGGGGGGGTTTGGGGGTGATGGCGAAAGGGTGGGGGGGTCCACCCTGGGGGTGATGCCGAGCTGCGAGGTGGGGCGGGTGCTGAGGTTTTGACGCCGGGTGACGCCAGTTTGATCCCAGTGGAAAGGGATGGAGAGGCTGAGCTTAGCGTGGCTCCGGGGGAGGGGGGAGGATTAAAAGGGGGGGGGGGGGAGGGGGGGAAAAAGGCAGCCGAAAGCTTTGGGAGAGGCCACACATGATGCTGATACAGAGGGGGGGTGAAGGGGGTTGATGCCGTCCGGGCGATCGCGTTGCAAGATCTTTTTGATGAGTTTTTTATTTTTGGGTTGTTGTGATGGGGGGGGGGGGGATGACCCTGGGGGGCTGCGGGTTGGGGATGGAAGGCAGGAACGGAGTGTGGGGCCTGAGCTTGGAGGGTGGGGATGGGTGGGTTTCCACCACCCCCCCCTTCCATCCCTTTTTGCTGGTGCCACACGATGGGGGCTCCTCCGGCACAGCCCCCCCAGGAGGGGGATATGGGGGGTGGGCACCTCCCCAAGGGGAGAGGGAAAGGTGCTGAGAGGAGGAGGAGGTAGAGAGAGGATGCAGCCCTTCCCGGGGGGCAGGAGGAAAATGGGAAGGAGGGGGGGGGAAAGCAGGGGGGGTGGGATGCAGGGGGAAGGATGGAGGTGAGATGGAGGGGTGGCTGAGGGTGCGGCAGATGCCGGAAAGCCAGCGGGGTGGGGGTGCTGGGTGGGGGTCCCCTGCGAGGGCAGGATGGGGACCCATGGCGGACTGGAGAAGGGGATGTGGGTCCCCAAAGTGGGGAAGGATTGATGGGGGGGGGGGCAGGATGGAGCCCCCTGCGAGCGAGTGTTAGGGGCAGGGTGGGGGTCCCATGCGCGGCAGGATGGGGTCCCCCACCCTGGTCCCTCAGCCCCCTGCCCACCCGCAGCCCCCTCTGGGGTGCCCCCCCCCCCATCTCTTTCCACCAATGGGCAGCGGCGAGGGGGACGGGGGCGGGGCCTCGGGATGGGGGGGGCCGCTTGTTTTTTGTGAATGAAAGGCGGGGCGGCCTCGACTGCAGCGCGCAGGGCTCCGCGCAGGGCTCCGCGCAACGCAGCGCAGCGGGCCGCGGATGCGGAGATCGGGGCGACCGAGGTACCGGCATGGGCCCCCGAGCCCCAGGCCTTGAGCCGCGCAGCGCGGCGCCGAACCTCGCCGAACCGAGCCGCGCAACTTGCGCCGTGGCCATGTCCGGAGGGGCGAGCCCGGCCCCGGCCCCTGGGAGCCGCCGCTTCGTCTGTGTTGGTGTAAGTACCGGGAATCCCCCCCCCCTTCCCCCTTTAGCTCCCCCTTCCTCTTCCTCGGCTTCTCATCCCGCTCCGCCTCCGCGCATCCTGCTCGGCGCGGGGGGCAGCGAGGGCCCGGCCTGGACCCGCCGCCCTTTTAGTGCCCCCACCCCCTGCCTGGGCGCTCCGAACCCTCCCGATGTGATGTCCCCATCCCCGACCCTTTTGCAGATCGCTCGCCCCCCGCCCCCATTCCCCCTCCCTCGCAATCCCCGGCCTAGGGCCTCCCCGGCCTCCTTGCGATGCCCGCACCCCCGATTTGGGGGTACCCAGCACCCCCCACCCCTTTGCAATGCCCCCCCACCCTTTCCCGGTGCTCCTCGAGCTCTTTGCAATGCTCCCCTCCCCCCCCGCCCGATGTGGGGGCTCCCAGCACCCCCAAACCCCGTTACAATCCCCGCGCCCATTCCCGCTGCTTCTGACCCCTCTGGAACTCCCCGCACCGATCCGGGGCTCCATCTCCTCCTTCCCAAACCCCGCACCTATTCCCGGTGCTCTCCGGCTTCATTGCGATGCCCCCCACCCCCCCCCCCCCAGCCCCCCACCCCCGATCTGGGTGCTCCCAGCACCCCCGGCCCCTTTGCAAAGCTCCGGCAGCCCCCGGTCCCCTTTATGTCCCGGTCCCGGTCCAGTGGTCGGTCCAGGCGGTGTCGCAGCCCGGTTCGGCTCCTTCCCCCTCCTCTCCCCGTTCCCGCACCGCCTCCCGCCGCGGCCTGCACAGCCCCGGCCACCTCCGCAGGGGGGGGTGAAAGGGGAAGGGGGGGGAAAGAAGGGGTCCCGCACCCCCAATTTGCCCTCCCCCCCCCCCCCCCCCCTCAAGCCCAAAGCAGCCGGGAGGGGCTGTGATGTTTTTGGTTGGTGTTGCTGGGTCTGGGAGGTCGTCCCATCCGTGTTTGTGGGTCCCCCCCACCCCTTCCCCGGTTTTGGGGGGTTCTCCTCCCCTGGTGAGGTGCGGGATGGAGGATTTGGAGCCTGGGGGTTGCTAGGAGACGGCTCCCGGGGTGATGGTGCAGTTGCCTTGGCAACCACGGGCTGGGCGGCTCGGAAGGAGCAATTTTGGGGTTCTCCTTGGGGGGGTGGGATGGGAATTGGGTGCCTGTTGTCTGGGGGGGGCTGGGAGAGCAGAGTTGGGGGGGGGGGAGGAGAGGGGGTTCTGGCTGGAGCATCCCTGCTCCCCAGGGAAGGGTTTTTTGGGGAGGGGGAGCTCTGATCATTTGGCATCTTGGGGAGGGGGGAGGGGGGGGTTTGGAGCCAGCCCTGGGAGCCAGGGGAAGGTGGGAAGGGGGGGGGGGGGGGTGCTGAAATTGTCCCTTCAAAGAGGCTCAGCCCCCTCCTGAGGTGGGGGGGGTGATGTCTCCTGGGTGGGGGGGCTACGAGCCACCCCCTTGGGGCCACCAGGGTTTACCAGGGGGCTTCTGCTTTCATCAGAACTCAGATTTTGTGCCCTCTGCTGCTCCCCCCCCCCTTCCCTCCCCCCTTCCAGGCACCGAGGATTTAGCCCCTAATTTTCTCCCACCACCCAGACTTGGGGAGCTGGCTCCCAAGTCCCTGGTTCTGAGCTGAGCTCCTGGGGTTGGGGCAAGGATCCAAAGTGGCAGCCGCAGTTTTGTCACCTCCTTGTGCCTTCCCCTCCCCTTCTGAATGAGCTGGGCTGGCTTGGGAACACGCCTGGCCCTAAAAATAACTGCAGAGAAGCTCCTCCAGCAGCTCCCCCAGAGATCTCCCGGCCTTGATCCTGGCAGGAGCACAGGGAACCAGGGATGGAGGTGGAGGGGGATGTGTGAGGTGGAAGCAACTTTCCAGGGGCTCACGGGGAAGGAAAGAACCTGCCCCGAGGCCTTTTAGTGTCCTGAGGAGGAGGTTATTCCCAGCTGGACGTGCCCCCCCTTGGAGATGCCCTTCCTTCATCCCGAAGGATGGGGGGGATGCATCCCAAAGGGTGAGGGGATGCATCCCAAAGGGTGAGGGGATGCATCCCAAAGGATGGGGGGGGATGCATCCCAATGGTGAGGGGATGCATCCCAAAGGATGGGGGGGATGCATCCCAAAGGATGGGGGGGATGCATCCCAAAGGGTAGAGGGGATGCATCCTGAAGGATTCAGGGGATGGTCCCCAAAGGATTCAGGGGATGGTTCCCAAAGGATGGAGGGGACACATCCCAAAGTGTGGAGGGGATGCATCCCAAAGGATGGAGAGGATGCATACCAAGGGTGAGGGGACACATCCCAAAGGGTAGAGGGGATGCATCCCAAAGGATTCAGGGGGGTGGTTCCCAAAGGATGGGGGGGATGCATCCCAAAGGGTGGAGGGATGCATCCCAAAGGATGGAGGGGATGCATCCCAAGGGTGAGGGGACACATCCTAAAGGGTGGAGGGGATGCATCCCAAAGGATGGAGAGGATGCATCCCAAGGGTGAGGGGACACATCCTAAAGGATGGAGAGGATGCATCCCAAATGATTCAAGGGATGCATCCCAAAGGATGGAGGGGATGTGGCCTGTGGTGCCAACCACTCCGAGAGCTTTTGCCTTGGGACCAGCTGATGGTTCCCAGCCCCAAGCCACCTGGATCAGTGCCACGCTCCTTCCCCACCCACCTTGCCCACGGGGCCCAATCCTGGGGGGTGCTGAGCCCCCCTCACACCTCCCCTCTCCTCTGGGTTGCTGTAGCCAGGTGTGCTCAGGGAAGGGAGGTGGTAACATTGGGAAGTCCTTGCCAGGCTTGGGATTTTTAGGGAGCCGGCGTGCCAGGGCTCGTTGCCATGGTTACTGGATTTTTTTTTTTTTTTTTTTTTTTTTTTTTTTTTTTTTTTGTGGTTTTTTTTTTTTTTTTTTTTTGCTCCCCGTGCCTTTGTGCTGGTGGTTTCTTATAGCAGCTCGGAAGGAAGGGGAAAGAAATCTGCAGCTTTGGGAAGTTGAGAGCAATTGGGATGTGGTGGGTTTGTGGTTTGGTTGGGGTTTTTTATTTTTTTTTTTTTCCTTTTATCCTTTTCCCTTTCCCTCCATCTCCTCCCCGCTCTTTCCCCCCCTCCCTGGAAAGCTCATAAATCCTTGGCTTATTGCTGGGGTCAGTTAATTCTGGGGGATTTAGGCTCTGAGGAGCACACCTGCTTGCAGGAGCTGGGTGCTCAGCAGCACCCATAGCCCCAGCACCCATCCTGGGGTGGGGGGGGGAGCAGGATTTGTGCCGTGCTGGGAGCTGGGTGATGCTGGGAGCCTTCCCGGTGCCTGCTGAGCTTGATGGAAATGAAATGAGTTCTTCTGGGCTTTTGGAGGGGGCAAAATATCCCCTTCTGGGAAGGGGGGTAGGGAAAAGGAGGCCAGGTCAGTGTCAAGGGACAGAGCTGGTGCTCCAGAGGCAGCCGGAGAGGGGGTTGGAGGGATCTGGAAGCTTCGCTTGGAAATGCTGGAGAGGGAGAAAGGGGAAAGAAGGAGGAGGGAAAGGGGAAGAAAAGGGAAAAAAATAAATAAAAAATAATAATAATAATAAAAAAGCCTCCTCTCACATGAACAAGCATGAGCCAGGCCCGGAGAGACAGGGAGGGAGGAATCCGAGGCAGGACACGTGGCTGATGGGCAGCAGAGCAACACTCACTGCCACCAGAACGTGGAAATTTAAAGGGGACTGGAAGGGAACGTGAGGCAGGGAGCAGGGAGCAGGGAGCAGCTGCCTTCCCTCCCTGCCTGCTGCCTTTCTTTCCATGCCTTCCCTCTTTCCTTGCCTTCCCTTCCCTCCTTCCCTTCCTTCTCTCCTTCCTTCCCTTCCTTCTCTCCTTCCTTCCCTTCCTTCTCTCCTTCCTTTCCCTCCTTCCTTTCCCTCCTTCCTTTCCCTCCTTCCCTTCCCTCCTTCCCTTCCCTCCTTCCCTTCCCTCCTTCCCTTCCCTCCTTCCCTTCCCTCCTTCCCTTCCCTCCTTCCCTTCCCTCCTTCCCTTCCCTCCTTCCCTTCCCTCCTTTTCCCTGCTTCCTTTTCCCTGCTTCCTTTTCCCTGCTTCCTTTTCCTCCTTCCTTTTCCCTCCTTCCTTTTCCCTGCTTCCTTTTCCCTGCTTCCTTTTCCCTGCTTCCTTTTCCCTGCTTCCTTTTCCCTGCTTCCTTTTCCCTGCTTCCTTTTCCCTGCTTCCTTTTCCCTCCTTCCTTTTCCTCCTTCCTTTTCCCTCCTTCCTTTTCCCTCCTTCCTTTTCCCTCCTTCCTTTTCCCTCCTTCCTTTTCCCTCCTTCCTTTTCCCTCCTTCCTTTTCCCTCCTTCCTTTTCCCTCCTTCCTTTTCCCTCCTTCCTTTTCCCTCCTTCCTTTTCCCTCCTTCCTTTTCCCTCCTTCCTTTTCCTCCTTCCCTTCCCTTCCCTTCCCTCTTCCCTTCCCCATCTCCCTGTCCCTCCAGAACTCCAAGCAGGATTCTCAGCATCCTCTGCTTGCTTCACCCCCCCCTCCCCGTTCCTCCTCAACATCCCATCCAACCTCCCTTATCTCCAGGATATTTTCTCACCCCTCGGCATCATTCCCACCCCCTGCAGGTCCCCAATTAATGGATTCTGACATGGATTATGAGAGGCCAAACGTAGAAACCATCAAGTGTGTCGTGGTGGGGGACAACGCCGTGGGCAAGACCCGGCTCATCTGCGCCCGCGCCTGCAACGCCACCCTGACCCAGTACCAGCTCCTGGCCACCCACGTCCCCACCGTCTGGGCCATCGACCAGTACCGAGTCTGCCAGGAGGTGAGGAGACTGGGACAGGGACTCCGGGGTGGCTCCTGGGAGCTCGGAGGCGTCGGGAGCCGGATCTTCCCCTCGGGATGCGGCGGGGACGGCCCCGCTGCCGGCGGGACGAAGGGGCTGAGGAGTTGGGTTGGTGGTTGTGTTCCTGCAGGTGCTGGAGCGTTCCCGGGACGTGGTGGATGATGTCAGTGTGTCCTTGAGGCTCTGGGACACCTTTGGTGACCACCACAAGGACAGACGCTTCGCTTATGGCAGGTAGGGGAGAGGCAGAGCCCGGAGGAGGGAGAGGAGATAAAACCGGGTCGGTTCCGTCCATCCCCAAGCTGTCCCTTGAGCCTCCTTTCGTCCCGGCAGGTCTGACGTGGTGGTTTTGTGCTTCTCCATCGCCAACCCCAACTCCTTGCACCACGTGAAGACCATGTGGTACCCCGAAATCAAACACTTCTGTCCCCGGGCCCCTGTCATCCTGGTGGGCTGCCAGCTCGACCTGCGCTACGCAGACCTGGAGGCCGTCAACAGGGCTCGGCGCCCCTTGGCCAGGTGGGGTTTTTTCTGCTCCTGAGGCTTTTGGTCAAGGTTTACCACTGGTCTGGCAATCAAAACCAGAGAGCAGATGTTCTCATTAATCCCCCTCTCCTCCCTGATAAAGAAAGGAGAGAGGCCGATGGGTTGGAAAGGAAACTACGCGGCTTTAATGGAGCAGTAAGGATAAAAAGGGAAAAATTACTAAATCTGCACAAATATAGAGGAGAATTGATACTGTGTTGCTCCCCCCCTCCCCCCAATAACTCTGATGTCATCCCCGAGGCTGCAGGGCAGCCCTGGGAAAGTCCAGGCTGGAATCCTGGGGTCAGGAGCAGTTGGGAGCTGGAGGCAGGAACACAGAGATTCAGGCTGGGATGGATCAGGAGCAGAGGCAGAGGAAGGGATGGGATCCTCCCAGGATGACAAAACAAACAAGGACAGGGGAAGAAGGGGAAGCAGGAAGGGGTTTGAGCCTCGTGATCCCTCAAATTTATCCTGAGGATGAGGTGTATGGGATGGAATCCTCTGTTTGGTCATTCCTGGCATCTGTCTTGTCTGTTCATCCCTAAAGGAGGCTGCAGGTGGGACCTTTTTACTCCTTCCAGAAGGCAAAATGTTCCTCAGAGCTGAGCAGTGGCCTTGGTTCTGCATCTCAGTCTCTAGCAGTAACCATAAACATGGAGTTATCAGTCCTGGAAGCAGACACTGTCTGAGAAACTTGCTGGAATTTCAGCAGTGCAGCTCCTTAAAAAGAGACCGAGCTGAAAATCCCAAGACAGAAAACCCCAAGACAAAAAAAACCACCTTTATCCCGGCCCAAACCAGGAGAGCTCTCTCCTCTCCCTGCATTTTTAAGAGCTCCCTTCACCCTCTCCTTTCTCCCTGTAGGCCAATCAAACCTAACGAGATCCTCCCTCCAGAGAAGGGGAGGGAGGTGGCCAAGGAGCTGGGGATCCCCTATTACGAGACGAGCGTGGTGGCCCAGTTTGGCATCAAGGATGTTTTTGACAACGCCATCCGTGCTGCCCTCATCTCCCGCCGTCACCTCCAGTTCTGGAAGTCCCACCTCCGGAACGTTCAGAGACCTTTGCTCCAAGCCCCTTTCCTTCCCCCCAAACCCCCTCCTCCCATCATCACCGTCCCCGACCCCCCTTCCAACAACGAGGAGCGCCCGGCTCACCTCTTGGAGGACCCCCTGTGCGCGGACGTCATCCTGGTGCTGCAAGAGAAGATCAAAATCTACGCGCACAAGATCTACCTCTCCACCTCCTCCTCCAAGTTCTACGACCTCTTCCTCATGGATCTGAGCCAGGAGGAGCAGCAGGGAACCACCGGGCAGGGTTTCGGGGCGAGCGGCGCCGCCGGGCACGGCTTCGGGGCGGCGGGCGCCGAGCGGGTGGTGCAGCAGCAGGAGGAGAGGCACCACGGGAGGGATTTCCTCCTCCGAGCTGCCAGTTTTGATATCTGTGAGAGCACGGAGGAAACGGGCTGCGGGCAGAGGAAAGCGTGCCTTAGAGCTTCCACCAGTGACGGGATCCTGCGGGGAGAACGCTACGAAAAGGGGGAGAGGGGGCTGCGGAGGGGAAGGGACCTCTCGGCGTGGAGCAGGGCTTTCGCCAGCATCCAGGAGGAGATGGCAGAAGATCCCTTGACCTACAAATCCAAGCCGATGGTGGTGGTGAAGATGGACGCTTCCATCCAAGCGGGGCCTTTCCGGGCTGTCTTGAAGTATCTGTACACGGGGGAGTTGGATGAGAAGGAGAGGGACCTGATGCACATCGCTCACATCGCTGAGCTCCTGGAGGTCTTTGACCTCCGGATGATGGTGGCAAACATCCTCAACAACGAGGCTTTCATGAACCAGGAGATCACCAAAGCCTTCCACGTCCGGAGGACCAACCGGGTGAAGGAATGCTTGGCCAAGGGGACTTTCTCAGGTACAACTCCGGGAGGAGGGAGAGGAAAACCTCCCCGGTGCCTTTCATCCCTTGGGGTGGGTGGTGGGTGGGTGGTGGGTGGAGGGATGGAGGGATGAGTGGATGGATGGATGGATGGATGGATGGATGGATGGATGGATGGATGGATGGATGGATTGAGGGAGGGAGGGATGAATGGAGGGAGGGATGGATGGATGGATGAGTGGATGGATGGATGGATGGTGGATGGTGGATGGATGGATGGATGGATGGATGGATGGATGGATGGATGGAAGGATGGATGGATGGATGGATGGATTGAGGGAGGGATGAATGGAGGGATGGATGGATGGATGGATGGATGGATGGTGGAGGGATGGAAGGATGGATGAATGAATGGATGCTGGATGGATGGATGCTGGAGGGATGGAGGGATGGAGGGATGGATGGATGGATGGATGGATGGATGGATGGATGGATGATGGATGGATGGATGGATGAGTAGATGGATGGATGGATGCTGGATGGATGCTGAAGGGATGGATGGATGGTGGAGGGATGGAATAATGGATGAATGAATGAATGGATGGATGGAGGGATGGATGGATGGATGGATGGTGGATGGATGGATGGATGGATGGATGGATGGTGGAGGGATGGATGGATGGGGAGCTGGGAGCTCTCCTGCCTTTGCCATGGGTCAGCAGGCACTGCCTCACCTTCCCCTGTCTGGTTGTATTCTGCATTTCAGGGTTGTTTTTTATTTCAAAGCTTTTTTCTTTTTCCCCCCAGAAAGTGTGAGTGCAGAGCCCTTCCCCGGGGTTTCCTGCTCCTCAGCTCACTGTTTATTTATGGGAAAGCAGAAAGGGGACTTCCTTCCCCCCCCCAGGGCCCAGATTTTCCCAGAATCAGCAGATTTCTGAAGGAGCATCAATGCCCTTGGTAGGATTTCCCTGGCTCCAGCTTCCTGCTGAGCACCACAGGCCCCAGGGTGACATCCCCAGGGGGGATGTGTGAATGTCCCAGCCCCCCTCTGGCTGAATTTGTTTCCTGAGGATGGAAGTTGTCACTGTCAGGGGACAGATGTGTCCTGGCAAGGAGAGGGGACCTCAGGGAGAAGCCCTGATCCAGGCTGGAAAAAGGGTGGGAGATCCCCAGCATCCCTCCTGGCTCTCCCAAAACCTCAAGCTTGGGAGGGACGTTTGATTCCTGGGTTCTCCCCTTTTTTTACCTGAGGAAAATCCCTGAGGAGAGCTGGAATCTCCCATCAGGACCCTTCCCTGAGCATCTCTTGAGCCACTGGAAGATGCTGGGGAAGCAAACCAGAGATCTGGAGGAGAAATTCCAGGATATTCCAAAGCTCTGTCCCTTTCCCCGAGATCTTTTGTGGCAAGGGGTGGCCAAGCCTCAGGGGACGGGGACAGTGCTGGCAGCATCCCTCTGCTTGTCCCCAGATGTCACCTTCGTGCTGGATGATGGTGCTATCAGTGCCCACAAGCCCCTGCTCATCTCCAGCTGTGACTGGATGGCTGCAATGTTTGGAGGTCCCTTCGTGGAGAGCTCCACCAACGAGGTGAGGAGCAAACCCCACGGAGCTGTCCCCGGGAAGGGGGTGGGACAGCCAGGGCCAGCAGTGGGGTGACAAGTGACAAGTGGCCTGTGTCCCACAGGTGGCACTTCCTTACACCAGCAAGAGCTGCATGAGGGCAGTGCTGGAGTACCTCTACACAGGGCAGTTCAGCTCCAGCCCTGACCTGGATGACATGAAGCTCATCATCCTCGCCAACCGCCTCTGCCTCCCACACCTGGTGGCTCTCACTGGTGAGTGGGGAGGAGGGGGTCCCCAAATTTGGTGGCAGCACTCTCCCAGCTGCCCTCTTCACCCTTTTGTCCTCTCATTCCTCTCCTTCCCCCCCCCTCCCAGAGCAGTACACGGTCACGGGCCTGATGGAGGCAGCACAGATGATGGTGGACATTGATGGGGATGTCCTGGTGTTCCTGGAGCTGGCTCAGGTAGGATGGGATGGGGAGAGGTCCCTGTGCCAGCAGGGATGGGGATGGGGAGAAATCCCTGTGCCAAGGAGGGATGGGATGGGGAGAAATCCCTGTGCCAAGGAGGGATGGGGATGGGGAGAAATCCCTGTGCCAAGGAGGGATGGGATGGGGAGAAATCCCTGTGCCAAGGAGGGATGGGATGGGGAGAAATCCCTGTGCCAGTAGGGATGGAGAGAGGGAGAAATCCCTGTGCCAAGGAGGGATGGGGAGGGGGAGGGGGATGGGGAGAGGTCCCTGTGCCAAGGAGGGATGGGGAGAAATCCCTGTGCCAATAGGGATGGGGAGAGGTCCCTGTGCTAGTAGGGATAGGGATAGATCCCTGTGCCTACTGTAGGGATAGGGAGAGGTCCCTGTACCAGTAGGGATAAGGATAGGGAGAGATCCCCATGCCAGTAGGGAGGGGGATGGGGATAGATCCCTGTGCCTACTGTAGGGATAGGGAGAGGTCCCTGTGCTAGTAGGGAGGGGGATAGGGAGAGGTCCCTGTGCCAGTAGGGACAGGGAGAAATCCCTGTGCCAGTAGGGATGGGGATGGGGAGAAGTGCTGGGTGATGCCTCGTGGCTGGGTCCAGGAGCTCTGGGGGGAGCTGATGTCCTGATGGAGAAGAAGTCAACCAGGTCTTGGATATCCATGGAGGAAAAGGGGAAATCTCTCTCCTGCTTCTCTGCTGGTCCATCCTGGGGTGGATCTGAGGTGGGCTCCCCTCTTTTCCAGTTCCACTGTGCCTACCAGCTGGCTGACTGGTGCCTCCATCACATCTGCACCAACTACAACAACGTCTGCCGCAAGTTCCCCCGGGACATGAAGGCCATGTCAGGAGGTGAGCGTGGGGCCAGGCTGAGCTGAGAAGGAGGATGGGGGGATTCCTGGCAACGCCAGCAATGCCCTCACCCCCTTTTCCTCCCTCACCCCCTTTTTCCTCCCTGCAGAAAACCAGGAATACTTCGAGAAGCACCGCTGGCCGCCGGTGTGGTACCTGAAGGAGGAGGATCACTACCAGCGGGCGAGGAAGGAGCGGGAGAAGGAAGATTATCTCCACCTCAAAAGGCAGCCCAAGAGGAGGTGGCTCTTCTGGAATGCCTCCTCCTCTCCTTCCTCCTCTCCTTCATCGTCGGCAGCCACAGCCTCCTCTTCCTCCTCCTCCTCCTCCTCCTCGGCTGTGGTTTGAAAGCCCGTCCTTGCCCCGGCTCCAGCATCCCTGGGAAGAGACGGAGAGGAGGAGGAGGAGGAAGAGGAGGAAGAGGAGGATGATCTGCCCCAGCACCAGGCACGGAGCAGATGCCACCAGAAGAGGAGGTGGTGGCAGCAGGGAGCCCCCGTGGGGGGGTTTGGGTGCCAGCCCCCCAGCTGCTCCTGGAGCCCTGCTCGCCCCACGCCGCGGCTGCCAGCGCTGCAGAGCCCGAGGAGCAGGAGAAACTCATGTTTACAGGAGCATGAGGGCTGTGTTTTGGTTTCATTTGGGGTTTGGGTTTTGGTTTGTTCCCTTTTTTTTTTTTTTCTGTGTTTTTTTGTCCTTTTTCTTTTGGTTTTTTTTTTTGTTTGTTTTTGGGGGGGAACATCAGCCTGAGGAAGAAGCAAACCCATCAAACCCATCCCGCTTCCTACTCGAAGCTGTAAGCAGGAGCTGGGGGTTATGGTTGGGTTTTCCCACAGCATCTCCCCCCCCCCAGGCAGCCAGAGCTGCTGAGGGGTGGGTCCTGTCCCCCTTTTTGATTTGCAACAGGCAGGCAGGGTGCAGGGGACTGCAGCATCCCTCTCTTTTGCTGACAAGTCCTAATTCAGGGAGCAGGAGGGGACAGGAGTCCTCTCCTCCCTGCCTCCAACTTGTCATTTTTTTTTAAAGAGAAAACTTGCAGCAAAAAACCAAACAAACCTGACAAGCCAACCACCCCAAACCCACTCTCTCAACCTGGCCACACCAGAAACCCAACCCCAGGCTTTTGGCTTGGGATTTGAGCCTGGAAGGCTCCACTGTAATAAATGGAATTTTAAAAGCCCAGCGTGGTCCCTGTCTGTTTGGGAGGAAGCAGCTGGACAGGGGGCACCTTTTTTGCCCTGTTTGGGGTGATACCCACACCCCCCCGTGCCAGCTCTCCCTAGAGGGACAGGGACAGAAGGCTCCAGCTCTCAAATAAACCACTGAGAGGTGGCTTTGCCATCAGACTCACTTTGCATGTCCCACTTGTGTCCTCGGAGGTGCACGAAGGCAGCAGGTACCTGGCAGGAGAAAGCAGTGAGGACAGGGCAGAACCATCCATCCCCTTTGGGGAGGTTTTGTAGGATTGTCAGGCAGGGAGGGACCCAAAACTCTCCTCACCCTCCCCAGCCAGGAAGGGGAAAGCTGCTTTGAGCCTGCTGCTGGAGCAAGGATGCAGGGATGGTCCCAACGGGGTCCCCTTCCTGCTCTGCATTGCTCCTTGTCCCTGCTGGCCTCAGGAGAGCACCTTGGAGTTACTTCTTCCACATCCTCATCCTCAAATCCTGGATGCAGGAGCAGAGCTGCAGCTCCAGCCACTTCTCACTCCCATCTTTTCACCCTTTGCAGCACCAGCGAGCAGGTAGGATGTGCAAGTTGGGGTTTGTTTGGTTTTTTTTTGTTTTTTTTTTTTTAGTTTGTTTTGGTTTTTCTCTTTCAAATCTGGGCACTCCCCACTGCTTCCAAGTCCTCTTTGCCTGGACCTCAACCTGTGTGTCCCAAAATTAACCCTGCATGTGCCAGGCTCTGCAGGAGCTCCCTCCCCAGGTCTGCATGCTTGGGAGGCACAAAACTGGGGGGGCTGCTTGGGATTAAGACCTCAGGAAAAAAGGTCACCGAGAGCTCCTGCTTTTTAGCACTTGAAAAATTCCCTGTGCTACTGAGAAAACCCAGGGGGGAGGAGAGCAGGCAGCTCCCAGGGTTTTCCTGGAGCAAGCAGAGCCTTTTTTTTCTCACCAAGCATTGCATGGATCTGCAAAGCAGCTATTGCAACACAGAGCCCTGGCTCAGTGCAGCCAGAGGAGGGAGCACCATGGCCCAGAAGCAGCACTTGGCCCCGGGGGTCCCCACTCCCCCCCCCGTGTGCTCAAGGGACTGAGATTTCAGCCTCCTAATTTTTTCCAGGTGGCTGAAGGTGATGAGACTCACGGTGGGAGGTGTAAAAGCAGAGCTGGGGTTTGCTGCTGAGGAGTTTTTCCTTGGGGCAGGAGCATCAAGGGTGGGGAATGTTCCTGGAGCAGGTGCTGAGCTCCCCTTTGGTGCCCACTGAAACCTAGAACAGAGCATGGGCAGAGGAAAGGTGGGGGAGGAATAAAAAAAAAAAAAAATAATAAAGATATCAGGAAAGGTTTTTTTTTTAAAAAAAAAAAACGAAAAAAATACCAAGCTTATTCTTCCTTTATGTAAATTGAAAGAACAAACTGGCTGGGCCAGAGCCACCTATGAAAATAAACAACCACGCATAGTAAAAAAAGAAAAAAAACAAACCTATTTTTTTATTAGGAATTAAGGTAATACCTGTGTATGTTTACAATTACTAAATAAATATATAAATACAAGGTTTCTGCTTGTGTTTTTTAAGTGTGAGGAGGGAGGAGCCCAGGGTAGCCCTGGTGGGCTTGGTTTTGGTACTGCTCAGCAGTTACTCAAACATCCCTGGTGTAACCAAGGGCACCAATGCCAACCAACCAGCCCCAAATTATCCACTCTGATGGCAAAAAAGCTCTGTCCCAGCCCAAACCAGCACCCTTGGGTGCTGAGAGGGGCTGGCAATGCTGCTGGTGCTTTCCCATTGTGCTGGGAAAGGTCCTGGGGTGGTTGGACTCAAGTAGTGCAGGAGTTTGGTTTGGGATTTTTTAATTAATTTTTTTTTTTTTCCCAGCCAAGTTGTTCCCTGAGCTTGAGGTGTGAGAACCTGAGCAGGGGGTAAAGGGGCTGAGGAGGGTTGGTGGGTACCCCCAGACCTGCTGGGCACTCAGTGCATTCATCTTTCCATGCTGGCTGGAGGGTGACAGGGACAGCAAAGCCACCCCATGGCCAAGGGAAGAGGAATTAACCAAAATCAGGGAAAAAAAGGTTTCTGGCCCACCACTGGTTTGCTGCTCATGTTCCCCAACCTTCCCTTAGGCAAGGCCAGAGCTCTGGGATCACTGGGATTCTCCCCCCCTTTTTCCAAGTCCACTTTCAAACTGATTCCTCACAGCAAGCAGAACCACCACCTACTTAAAAAAAACCCCAAGTTCAACAGCTTTAAGAGAGAAACCCAAAACCCAGTTGAGATTTGCCCACTGAGTGTACAGTATGAAGCTTGCTGGCCACCTTAGAGATGTTCTACAAGCAGGAGGCACTGCATGATCCAAAAAAAAAAGGATGATCCAGTTGAAAAATCACAGGCATCCTGCAAAAGCCCTTCTCTGAGCTGATCCTGAAGATGTCTGGGTAGTACCAGTGCTTCCAAGCAACAATCCCACAGGGAGAGTGCAAGAGTTTCAAGGTTTTTGGCTTGGGTGCAGTGAATTGAAGGCACCATTTGGGATTTCAGAAGGAAACACCAACATCAAGCTTGCAGCTTCACTGGAAAGGACCATGAGGTTTGTAGTTCATGAGAGCATCCACTCCCCCAGGCTCAGCTGAAGTGTACAACGCCTCAAAAAAGAGCTACAAACCAGCTTTTTTTTTTAAAAAAGGATAAAATTTAAACGTCCTTCGAGGTATTTATGGCTTCATCTTCAAGTGGGGAGAAGCCTCTCCTGCTTCTCAACTGCCTTCATATTGGAAATCTCCCTGCTGGACCAGTTTGGAGGTGATGGTCTCTGCAATCCCTCCCAGATTGATCCTGTGCAGGGCATCCAGCAGGATGTCCACAGAAGCTCTCATCCCTTGTCTGCTCAGCCAGGTGTTGAGCATCTGGAAGAAGGGCTCCAGGGAAGGTTCATTGTGCACAAAGGCAAGGTCAATGTCATTCTCACTCAGATCAAGGGCTCGACCAAATCTTCTCCAGTCCTTGCAGGGCACATCCTGGGCAAAGATGTCCAAAGAACGGCGTAAAACTGGAAGGGTTGGAAGGAAAAGCTCAGGGTAGAGCATGGAAAACTGAGGCAGAAAGGATTCTGCACTGAAAATTCAGCCCACAAGCTTGCCCCCTCCCTCAGGACATTCCCTGAGAACCAAGACTTACTGGTAATGGGGTCTCCTTCTGCCACTGAGACCAGTGTCCTCCTGGGTGGTGAACTGGGAGACGATCTTCTTATTACCTGGAAAGATAAATGTCCCCCATTAAATGGGGGAGCTGGAGACCCTCTCTCTCTCTCCTGTTGAGGCAGGAGATCACCACATCCCCCACCCCAGGACACCCATCACTTCCCAGCTTTGGGATGCCAGCAAGGGAGAGCTGGGAGAGGTCCCAGCCAAGGAGAGGAGAGCTCTGTTTGCTCAGCAGCAGCATGAAATCAGCAGAGGACTCTGGCAGCCAACTGCAATGAGCAGAGTTTACACTCCTGAACCCAAAAGAAGGACAAGAGAGCCCTCAATGCCTCTCCACAGAACCCATGGTTCAGCCTGGGAAGCCCCTGGAGCTGATCAGTTTGGTGAAGAGAGAGGAGAGCAGCAGAGTTTGGCTGAGCAGAGGGACAAACTCATGCACCTCTAGTGCTGGAGCACTGGGAATCCCTGAATCTGATTTCCCAGGGAGCAGCTGATCCTGGCAGACACGTGTGTTGTGATTATTGTCCCTTGTCCCCAGGTCCCTCCGTTGGTACCTTCTCAGCTGCTGCAACAGGTAGTTCTGTGATCAGAGAGGAGCACAAAGCAAAGGAGTTGGGTGGTTCCAGGAGGGCAGGGTCTATGCCAGCCCTCTGGGGATGTCACCTATAGCAGTGACATCCACCCTGCAGTGGTTTCAGGGCCCTGGCTCAGCCTTCATTCCAGCACAGCCCTCCCTCTAACCCAGGGTCCCCACCAGGGCCCTTGGATGTGCTGGCACTGGGGAGGGGGCTGCAAGCACCCCACACAGGGCACGGCACTACCAGAGCCATCCTCTGCTTGGCTCAGCTCTCCCACATCCCTGCAGAGCTGTGCCTCATCTCCCTGCTCCTCCAGCCTTCCCAGGAGCTGCAGGCAAAGTGGGGAGCAGAGGGGGGGACCTCACCTCAGCCCCCAGAGCTGCTACCCCAATGCTGCCATCCCAGCAACTCACCATTGCGCTGTAACACGTCCTGCTCAGGTACCTCCTGTCTCCTGGAAGGTGAAAATGGTACTGTGATCCCTCTTTCCTCAAGCAGATCTCTCTTCCCACCCAGCCCACACTGACACAGAGTTGGGGTGACCACTCTGGGGGTCCCCCTGCACCCCATGCTTACCTGGGGAATGGCAGAAGCAGCAGCAGCAGCCAAGAACGAGCATGACCACAATTGCCAGCACTATGAATGCAATCCACTGGCCTAAAGCAGATACAACAAAGGCTGTGAGGAGCAGCTCCTGGGTGTCCTCAGCTCACCCCTCCACCCCTTAACCCATTCCCCCCCTCCAGCAGCCCCTCACCCACTTTACCAGCTAAGCTGGAGCTGCTGGGGGTGGCAGGACCGCAGCGGCGGTCGCTGTGCGGCGTGCAGGGAGCCAGCTCCACTTCCCCCTCACCACACCTAGGAAAGGGGAGAGAGATGGGACAGGATGAGCACTTCTGGGGGCTGCCAGCCCAGATCCTGGTGGCACCCTCCCCGTGGCACCCAACTCACCGGGGCTGGCACTTCTGGCACATCTCACAGGGATGATCCGGGGAGCAGAAGGTGCCGTTCCTGCAGGCGCACTGCGTGTCGCTGGTGGCTTGGCAGGGCTTCAGCTCCACCTGATCTGTGGGGCAGAGGACAAAATGCTCCACCCCAGCCCCTCCCCACACTCCTCCTCTTCTGCCCTTCCACCCCACGCTCCTCCTCTGCTCCCCCTTCCACCCCACACTCCTCCTTTGCTTCCTTCCTTAAGGCAGCAAACGACGCGAGCTGACCCGGGGGAGGTGAAGTCGCTTTGCTCTTGAGTCCCAGCCTTCCCTTTTCCTGCTCCACACCTCACCGTGCCCATGGGAAAAGCAATGATCCCATCACAGCTCCACCAAGCACCCTACAAGACTGCTGCCAGCCTGGTCCTCCAGGTCCTTGCTGCCTGGAGGTCTGGTGTCCCAAGTTTTGCACAAGAGATGCTGCACTGAACGGAGACGGAGCTCAAAAAGCAGCCACCACCCCAGCTCCAGACCCCCTGCCTGCCCCCTGAGCCACGTTTTGGGGATGCTCCAGGTGACAGTCAGAGGTTTCCTGTCAGCTGAACCCAGCCAGCACTGTCCCCTCATACCTTCCCTACAGGTCTGGCAGCCCAGGCACTTGGTGAAGCTATTTGGGTATGCAATGTATCCATCTGCTGTGCATGGCAAACACCTGCTGGAGCCCCTCTGCTCGTGACAGTGCTCTGCAACATAGGTGCCTGCAAAAAAAAAGGGGTGAAAGAGAAAGAAAAGGGTGAACATCCAGGCCAGAGACATCTTTGGAGAGAGGGAGTTGATTCTGTCAACGCAGGGGGCGAACCAGATGGGTCTTTAAGATCCCTTCCAACCCCAATCTCTTTAGGATTCTGTGATATGGGAATCAACACAAGGAAAACGTTCCCATAATGACCCCTTAGATTGGAGCAACGTTGGAATCAGATGATCTTTAAGGTCCCTTCCAACTGAAACTCATCCATGAATCTCGTGACAGCAGAGCAGTGGGAAGCTGAAGGAGCTTTCCATTGCCTCCTCTCAAGGAGCAAGGATGCTCCAGCTCTGCAGGGAGAAGCAGAGCATGGCTGCTGGGGGGTGATGTCTGAGACCACTTTACCTGCAGGGCACTTTCTGCAGTAGAGATCACTGTCCTGGACTCGGTAATACTCATCCCTGCTTAGGTCCAAGGGATCCAGCCTGTCCCTCCTATTCCATGCTGCTGCAGCAGTTCCCAACACAATCTCCCTCTAAAAAAAAAAAAAAACCAAAAAACATACAGAAAAATCTGGGTTAAAAACCAAGTCAGAAGGGCAAGGGAAGAAAAGAGAATGGCAAGAGCTGCTCTGATGAACTGGGAAAGGAGCTCCGGGATGGCTCCTGGCGGCCAAACCTCCCCTTGATGCAAGTGAATGGTACTTTCCCTGTCCCAGGGTGGTTATTTCCTGGGCAAAGCATAAGGAGGAGGTTTGCAGAGGGATTCCCATGTGTCAGGTTATCAGCAAGGCAAAGGCTCCCCCAATACTTCCTTGGGCTAACACCAGCCCCCCCTTTCCTTCCCCAATTTCTGAGCGTGTGAACCCGCAGCCCTGAGAGAAAATGGAAAGGGAGCCAAGAGGAACAGGGAGGGCGTTTGTGGGGAGGAAACCAACCCCATGCCAAGGTTGGTAGGTAGTTCCTGTGCTCACAAGAAACACCCACGCTGCTCCAGACTCCCAAGGGACAGCACAGCCTCCAGAGTTTCCTTTTTATCCCCCTGCCTGGCTGGGGATGGGGAAGCCGAGGTTTCCGCCAGCTCCCCGTGCACCTTCCCGGTGGCTCAGCTCTTGCTGGGACAGGAATGGCCACTCATCCCAGCAAGGTTTGTCCCAAAGGCTCTGCCCAGCACAGGGTAGGGCTGCTCCACGAATATCAAGTGGCTATAAACTCTGCCCTGGGCTGCAGGCAGGGGGGGGTGGTGCCCGGCCGTGGCGCGCACCCCGCGGAGGTGACGGTGACGGTGACAATCTTGGCAGAGCCACTTTCTCCTTCTTCCTCCCAGCCCAGGCCCAAGAAACCTGCCTCAGAACAAATATTTCTCCTGTGAGTTAGCTAGTGAAACAATAGAGACACGAGCTTGTCCTCGGAGCTGATCCCCCCCTTCTCCTCCCCAGACACTTCCCACGCTTGTCCAAGGAAGGGTTTGAGTGACGGGGCTGAGCGATGGCCACGAGGGTGACACAGATCCACAACAACCCCCCACGGAGAGCAAACAGGCCACCAAGAGAGCCCTTCCCCTGACAAACATCCCCAAACATCCCAGCTTTGCCTGGACAGACACACAGATTCCTTGGAGAGGCACAGATCCCACGAGGAACCCATCTCCAGACTCCGATTCGGAAGGAATCAAACCCCCATCCCTCCAACAGCTCCTGGGGCTGCAGCTCCCTCTCCAACCAGGAGGAGTTTCCAAGTTGATAAAGTGCTTTTCTATCCAGAAAAATGCTTTTTCTATCCAGAAAAATGCTTTTTTATCCAGGTCAGGAGAAAAGTCTTGCTGTCACAGGGTGTTTCCCACTCAGGTTTTTAAAGCCTTCACGGATGGAGATTGGGGATGCTGTCCCCATGGGGGAAGAAAAAAAAAAAAAACCCAAAGGATATTTTTTTTCCCCCCATTTAAACACTTCAGGGCTGTGAAGGTGATGACAGCACCAACATCCCATTATCTGCTGCCTGGAAAAGGTGCAGGAGTTCCTTGGTTTTCATGAAACAGCAGCACAAGTGTCAGATAAAGTTTATCAGCCCCTCTCAGCAAGTGCAGCTCCAGTTCATCATCCCAGCACAGAGCCCTTGGCAGCAGAGGGCTGACCAACCCACCAGTCCTCCAAAACACCAGGAGAAAGCAAGCTGGGAGCTGTGGGTGAGAAGCAGTGGGATTCCAGAGTAGTTTTCACCCACAGTGAACATTCCAAGAAGCTTTGGCTCAGGGCAGAGGAATGACCAGGCACAGAAAACCCCAAGAAGCTGAGCAGCTAAAAGGTTCTGGATGATGAGGTCTGGAAAGCAAAGCTCTGGGAAGCACCAAGCTTTCAACTTTTCCTTCAAGGAGTTCAAGAAGACCCTCAGAGACCCTGAAAAGCAGGCAGACCCCTCACTGACCTTGAAACAACCCTTGGAAGCAGCAAGAGAGGCTCTCAGCATGAAGAACCAGGGCTAAAAACCTACCCCAAGCAGACCCCTCCTGGGCCTCTGCTCCAAGGAGACAGTTCTGATAAATGTGGGGGTTTTCCCCACACCAAAACTTTCTGTGGCTGGAATTTGAGCTCCTGCAGACACAGAGTCCCAGCAGCTTCCCTCCTCAGGACCAGTGGCCCAGGTCCAGGCATGATGCAATAAGCAATGGTGAGGAAGGAACTGCAGCCATATCGTATGATTACCACGTGGACCATCCCCCCCCTCTTTTTTTTTTTAATTACAGTAAAAAAGGGGAAAAAAATAAAAAAAAAAGAGGCTGGTGAGGCTGGGTTTATCTAAGTAAATGCTCATAAACAAGATAGGGAAGTAAATGAATGAGAAACTGACTCACTGTTAAACCTGGTGGGGTCAGTGCTGGTTCTAAACACAGCAATTCCACACCACGTGTAGCACTGCAGGGATTAGAGACCAGGATGAAACTCAGGGTGGGATCCTGGGATAAAACTCAGGGTGGGATCCCCAGAATAAAACCCAGAGTGGGATCCCTAGGATAAACCTCAGGGTGGAATGCTTGGGATAAAACTCAAGGTGGAATGACTGGGATAAAACTCAGGGTGGGATCCTTGGGATAAAACCCAGGGTGGGATCCTACTGACTCGAGGTGGAATTTCAGGTATTTACAAGCTCCATACAAGGTCTAATCCAGAGGGAAGAAGCAGGATACGTGCAGGTGGGATTTTTTGTCCCAAAAGCCAGAGGTGCTGAGGGGTTGGATGTCATGTGGGAAAGCTGGAAAGGTAACAAACATTCCTGTAGCAGGCAGCCCAGAACTGCCCATACCCTTTGATGCCTTCAGACAGTCCTGGGCATGTGGCCAAATCCTGACACTGGATGGCGGGCTCGGAAGGGGGAGGGACTGGGAATCCCCTTCAGTGCCATGGGGCTGGTCCCCAGAGCCATCCCAGAGCTATAGGAACGATCCCAGAGCCATAGGAACGACCCCAGAGCCATCCCAGAGCCATAGGAAAGATCCCAGAGCCATAGGAACGATCCCAGAGCCATAGGAACGACCCCAGAGCCATCCCAGAGCCATAGGAACGATCCCAGAGCCATAGGAACGACCCCAGAGCCATCCCAGTGCCATAGGAACGACCCCAGAGCCATCCCAGAGCCATAGGAAAGATCCCAGAGCCATAGGACAGTTCCCCAGAGCCACAGGGAAGATCCCCAGCCCCACATCTCCTACAAGCCCCATGGCTTTCACCCGTGCTCGCTGCCCCACAGCCCTAGGAGGGCTGAGATCCCCCTTCCCCTCTTACTTTCATGCTGCCACTTCCACCCTGCCCCACAGCCTCAGCCCCACACATCCCCCCTAACCCTGCAAACCTCAGCCCCCCACAACCCTGCTGCCCTCCAAGGGTCCTGCCCAGGTGAACCCCCACCTGCCCAGGTGGATCCCCCTATAACCTCAGCCCCCCTCACCCCTTTTCCCATGTGGACCCCCTCTAACCTCAGCCCCCCTCACCCCTCTTCCCATGTGGATCCCCTATAACCTCAGTCCCCCTCACCCATTTCCCATGTGGACCCCCTATAACCTCAGCCCCCCTCACCCATTTCCCATGTGGACCCCCTATAACCTCAGCCCCCCTCACCCTTTTCCCATGTGGACCCCCTATAACCTCAGCCCCCCCTCACCCCTGGACCGGATGGACCCCCCCTCACCCTTCCTCTCCCCACCCCCCCAACTCCACTCATCCCCCCATAACCTCTGCTCCCCCTGTGGACCACACAAACCCCACTCCAGCCCCCACTCCCCAATCCCCCCCACCCCAAACCGCTGGTAAAGCTGGGGAAACCCCCCCCTCCAATCCCCTGCTCCCTTCCAGGTGAACCCCTTGCTCCCCCCCCCCAGCTTAGAACACCCCCAAACCCCATTGCTGCCCCTTCCCCACCTTCCCCCGATCCCGCAGGACCTTTTCCCATCCCCTTTCCCATTTCCCTCCACACCACTACAAGCCCGGGCTTGTCACCACCGGCACCGCGCAGCACCCGCGGGGGTCCCCGCACCCCCCAGACCCCTTCCCCGGGGTCCCCACCCTCGGTCCCCGACCCCAAACTCACCGGAGAGAGCAGAAGTATCAGCAGAAGGAAACAGGAGGCTCGGAGCGCGCAGCGGAGACCCCCGCGCATCTTGCGCGGAGGGCAAAGGAGAGGAGGGGGGAGCGCAGCGCAGGTGCGGAGCCGGTCCGAGGGTGCGGGTGGCGATGGGGACAGCGCTGTCACCAAGAGAGAGGTGGCACCCAGCGCGGGGACTGTGGACTGAATAGAGGGTGTGGGCGAGTTGGAACTTTTATACGCGGGGGGAGGAGAAAGAGGAGGAAGAGGAGGTCCGGGGGGAACCGAACCTCCCCGTGCGCCCGCCAGCACCGAGGAACCCCACGGGGGTTCCCGGGACACCCGCTGGGAGGAGGAGAAGGAGGAGGAGGAGGAGGTTGAGCTCACCTCGCACAGAACTTTCGGGTTTTTGTGCGTTTGGGGTTTTCGCTTTTTTTTTTTTTTTTTTTTTTTTCTTCCTTCTCTGCCAAAACCGGTTACACACTTCCCAAATCAGAAGCTGCCAGGGATATTTCTCTCAAGGCGTTCTTGCTCTGCTCTCAGGGTGTTCTTGCCCCTCTCAGGGTGTTCTTGCCTCTCTCAGGGTGTTCTGGCTTTCTTGCTCTTCTCAGGGTGTTCTTGCCCCTCTCAGGGTGTTCTTGCTCTTCTCTCAGGGTGTTCTTGCTCCTCTCAGGGTATTCTTGTTCTTCTCAGGGTGTTCTTTCTTCTCTCAGGGTGTTGTTCTTCTCTCAGGGTATTCTTGTTCTTCTCAGGGTGTTCTTGCTTCTCTCAGGGTGTTCTTGCTCTTCTCTCAGGGTGTTCTTGCTCTTCTCTCAGGGTGTTCTTGCTCTTCTCTCAGGGTGTTCTTGCTCCTCTCAGGGTATTCTTGTTCTTCTCAGGGTGTTCTTTCTTCTCTCAGGGTGTTCTTGCCTCTCTCAGGGTGTTCTTGCTTCTCTCAGGGTGTTCTTGCTTCTCTCAGGGTGTTCTTGCCCCTCTCAGGGTGTTCTTGCTCTTCTCTCAGGGTGTTCTTGCTCCTCTCAGGGTATTCTTGTTCTTCTCAGGGTGTTCTTTCTTCTCTCAGGGTGTTCTTGCTTCTCTCAGGGTGTTCTTGCTTCTCCCAGGGTGTTGTTCTTCTCTCAAGTTGTTCTTGCCTCTCTCAGGGTGTTCTCTCAGGGTGTTCTTGCTCTTCTCTCAGGGTGTTCTTGCCTCTCTCAGGGTGTTCTTGCTTCTCCCAGGGTGCTCTTGCTTCTCCAGCATTTTTTCCCCATCCCGCAGCAGCCACCTCAAGCAAGGGATCCCCATTTTTCATTTTTTAGTTTTCCAGGGGGAAAAAAAAAAAAAAAAGGAGTCCCACCAACACACAGCAGGGAGAAACCCAGGCCAAGGCAGCAGAAGGTACAAAGACTCCACCAAACCCCTCACTTTTCCTGCCAAACAGTCACCCCTGAGCTGGCAAGTGGGGAAATTCCACCTTGGGGTTGTTGTTCTGGTGAGGGGAGAACTCCTCCTGCAAGAGGGAAAAAAAAAAAACCAAAACACCATTACAAAGTGAAACCTTTGGACTTTTCAGCTCTTCCCCAGTCAGGTGATTTGGAGAGTGGGGAAGAAAAATTATTCTGTCCAAAAAAAAAAAAAATAAATATGAAGGCAGAAGACAGGTTGACCTTTGCCTACCCTAAGGAGCCTGGGTGTGGGCTAACAAGGGGATCCAACAGCCCCAGGCTCCCCTTCCTTCCTCCAGAAGCCACTCTGAGTCACAGGAGGGGGATGAACAACTTGGAAGCAGCACTGCAGGCAGGGGAGAGCCTGAAAAATGGGCTGGCAGAGCTCAGGTGAGGGATGCAGGGGGAAAAAAAGGTGCTCGCCTAAAATGAACCAAAAAAAAAGGGCTCAGAGCATTGAAAATTGGGTTTTTTTCAAGCAGCTCACTCAGCCCCAGGAGCTGGAGGAAGGCAGTGAGGGGATGAGCAGAGCTGCACTCAAAACAGCTCAAAATTTGGGTATTTGGGGAGGATCTTCCTGTAGTGAGCATGGTCATGGGAGAGCAAATGAACAGCAAAAAAAAAAAAAAGGGCTCAGAGCATTGAAAATTGGGTTTTTTTCAAGCAGCTCACTCAGCCCCAGGAGGTGGAGGAAGGCAGTGAGGGGATGAGCAGAGCTGCACTCAAAACAGCTCAAAATTTGGGTATTTGGGGAGGATCTTCCTGTAGTGAGCATGGTCATGGGAGAGAAATGAACAGCAAAAAAAAAAAAAAGGGGGCTCAGAGCATCTCAGAGCATTGAAAATTTGGGGATTTTCAAGCAGCTCACTCTGCCCCAGGAGGTGGAGGAAGAAAAATGATGCTCGCCTAAAATGAGCAAAAAAAAGGGCTCAAAACATTGAAAATTTGGATTTTTTTCAAGCAGCTCACTCAGCCCCAGGAGCTGGAGGAAGGCAGTGAGGGGATGAGCAGAGCTGCACTCAAAACAGCTCAAAAATGGGAATATTTGGGGAGGATCTTCCCTGCAGGACCATGGTCATGGGAGAGCAAATGAACAGAAAAAAAAAAAAAGGGCTCAGAGCATTGAAAATTGGGTTTTTTTCAAGCAGCTCACTCAGCCAAAGGAGCTGGAGGAAGGCAGTGAGGGGATGAGCAGAGCTGCACTCAAAACAGCTCAAAATTTGGGTATTTGGGGAGGATCTTCATGTAGTGAGCATGGTCATGGGAGAGCAAATGAACAGAAAAAAAAAAAAGGGCTCAAAACATTGAAAATTTGGATTTTTTTCAAGCAGCTCACTCAGCCCCAGGAGCTGGAGGAAGGCAGTGAGGGGATGAGCAGAGCTGCACCCAACATAACTCAAAAATTTGGGTATTTGGGGAGGATCTTCCTGTAGTGAGCATGGTCATGGGAGAGAAATGAACAGGAAAAAAAAAAAAAAAAGGCTCAGAGCATCTCAGAGCATTGAAAATTTGGGGATTTTCAAGCAGCTCACTCTGCCCCAGAAGCTGGAGGAAGAAAAATGATGCTCGCCTAAAATGAGCAAAAAAAAAGGGCTCAGAGCATTGAAAATTTGGGTTTTTTTCAAGTAGCTCACTCAGCCCCAGGAGCTGGAGGAAGGCAGTGAGGGGATGAGCAGAGCTGCACTCAAAACAGCTCAAAAATGGGAATATTTGGGGAAGATCTTCCCTGCAGGACCATGCTCATGGGAGAGCAAATGAACAGAAAAAAAAAAAGGGCTCAGAGCATTGAAAATTGGGTTTTTTTTCAAGCAGCTCACTCAGCCCCAGGAGCTGGAGGAAGGCAGTGAGGGGATGAGCAGAGCTGCACTCAAAACAGCTCAAAAATGGGAATATTTGGGGAGGATCTTCCCTGCAGGACCATGCTCATGGGAGAGTTTGTGCACCCAACCATGTTTTCTCCTTGCAGAAGTCAGGGCCTGTGTGTGTCAAAAATAATTAATGTGATTTAAAGGAGCAGAATGGTTCCTGGTTGTTTCCTGGGTGGGTACTACTATTACAAGCCCCAAAAGTATGCAGGGCCTTTTGTTTAACCAAAACCATGTGTTTTGTGCTCAAGATGCTACTGACTGCAGTTGAAGTCATTTGGCTTCTTTGGGAATAACTTTTTTTTTTTTTTTTTGCAGACCACAGAATTTTGTGCATGTTCAACAGGATGGGGAAGAACCTGGACTGCCCACTCTCCAAAAAAACCCCAAAACCCATCTTTTAGGGAACAAATCCAGAGGGAAGGAGGCTGGATGAGGGACCTGGTGAGATTTCCCAGTTTGCCCTTTAATTTATACCACATTTTCTCTCCTCAGACACCCCACGACCTCCTCCTGCCCCCCAGAGAACCCCCAAATCTTTCCCCCTCCACCTTTCCAGACTGGAGCAAGGGAGAAACCACAAAGTGAGAATTTTTTTACCCAAACAACAGCAGCTTTCTCCTTGGCCTGGGGAGGGTGCTGAAGGTAGGGATGCTCCCCCTCTCCCATTCCTCAGCTCTTCGATCCCGAGGGGTGGGATCATCCACCAGCCAAGCAGGAATTTCCACCCCGGGCGTTGCTGTTTCCATTTAAGGCCGTCAGGGGGAGGGGGAGGAGAAAATAAGTGGTGAGTGTGTGGTTATCACCCAGCCAGCACCCGCTCCTTATCGCTGGCACCCAACTCACCCCCAGAACCGGGACCCCCCCAGGAGAACAGAAGTGGGAGCACAAAGGGGGGGGAATGGAGCACTGAGGAGAAAACAAAGGGATCCCACGTGGATTTTGGGATCATAGGATCACAGAATGGGCTGGGTTGGAAGGGACCTCAGAGCTCATCAAGTCCAACCCTTGCTCCACTCCCCCCGTGGTTCCCAGCCCATGGCACTGAGTGCCACATCCAGGCTCTTTGGAAATATCTCCAGGGATGGAGAATCCACCCCTTCCCTGGGCAGCCCATTCCAATGGCTGAGCACCCTCTCCAGAAAGAAATTCTTTCTAATGTCCAACCTAAACCTCCCCTGGCACAACTTGAGACCTCTTGTGCCCTCTTGTCTTGCTGAGAGTTGCCTGGGAGCAGAGCCCAACCCCCCCCTGGCTCCAACCTCCTTTCAGGGAGTTGGAGAGAGTGATGAGGTCTCCCCTGAGCCTCCTCTTCTCCAGCCTCAACACCCCCAGCTCCCTCAGCCCTTCCTCACAGGACTTGTGCTGGATCCCTTCCCAGCCTCCTTGCTCTTCTCTGGACCTGCTCCAGCACCTCAATCTCCTTCCTGAGCTGAGGGGCCCAGAACTGGACCCAGGACTCAAGCTGTGGCCTCCCCAGGGCTGAGCACAGGGGCAGAATCCCTTCCCTGGACCTGCTGGCCACGCTGTTCCTGAGCCAGCCCAGGATGCCATTGGCCTTCTTGGCCACCTGGGCACACTGCTGCCTCCTCTTCAGCTTCCTGGCAATCCAGACTCCCAGCTCCCTTTCTGCCCCTCTGTGCCCAGCCTGGAGCTCCCCATGGGCTTCTTGTGTTGAACCTCATCCCCTTGGGATCAGCCCAACTCTCCAGTCTCTCCAGGTCCCTCTGCAGAGCCCTCCTGCCTTCCAGCTGATCCACACTCCCCCCAGCTCGGTGTCCTCTGCAAATTTGCTGCTGATGGACTCAATCCCCTCATCTAAATCCTCACTAAAGATATTAAATAGAACTTCAATCCCACCCTTTCCACCCGCAGCTCTATGGCAGGGAATAAAATGAGGTTTGGGGTTTTCTCTCCCTCCCCATGAAAGGAAATTGGAGCCCAAAGGGGGAACCCAAAGGCCTCGGGGGGTTATGAGGTTCGTGTTTAACCTCCCCGCAGCAGTTCAGACCTGAGGAATCTCCGTGTCCTGACAAATCCTTTGTGTTTTCAGGAGCTGGGGGTGGCTCTAATCTCCCTTTCCAGAGGGTTTGGCTTTTAACTGCGCTCCTCAGAGCTCCCCGGGGAGCCTGGAAGTGCCTCGGGATATTTTTTTTTTTTCCTGTTACCCTCAGCTCTTTGCTGCCTGGGAGGCTTCTGAAGCTGCCCCGATTTTTGACCTCCACCCCCCCTGTAAATAATCGATTTGTCACCTAACTGGCAGGTGACAAAAAAAGGGAAGGGAAAAGTCTTGGAAGAACTGGGAACTTCTTAAAACAGAACTCAATTCCCCCCCCCCCCCCCCCAATCCTTGGGGAAGGGTGAGTAAACCACCCAGTGCCTCAGTTTCCCCAGAGAGCTGCTCAGATTTTTGTTCCTCTCTCCCATCCCCACCTTTATCTTTGGGATGGAGGAGTTGGGATTTCCTCCTCACCTTTTCCTCCTTCACCTTTCCCAGGGCAGATTCCCCCTCTCCAAGCCTGCAGCTGCTGGGAAAAGGGTTGGACATTTCCTTCCCCTTCCCAGTGAGGGGAAACTCCAACATCTCCTCCTTTCCCTGCCTTCTTCTCTCTCCTCCCCTTAAACCAGGATTTTATAGGAATTCTGGGATGAAGGAGAGGGCTGAGGATGCTGAGGATTCTTGAGCTGCAGCCCTGGGTTCTGTATCCAAACCAAGGCACCTGCCTGCTTGGAGTCTGGAGCAGAACCTTGGAATCTGGAGCAGGACCTTGGAATCTGGAGCAGAACCTTGGAATCTGGAGCAGGACCTTGGAGTCTGGATCAGAACCTTGGAGTCTGGAGCAGAACCTTGGAATCTGGAGCAGAACCTTGGAATCTGGAGCAGAACCTTGGAATCTGGAGCAGGACCTTGGAATCTGGAGCAGAAACTTGGAGTCTGGAGCAGAACTTTGGAGTCTGGAGCAGAACCTTGGAGTGTGGAGCAGAACCTTGGAGTGTGGAGCAGAAACTTGGAATCTGGAGCAGAACCTTGGAATATGGAGCAGGACCTTGGAATCTGGAGCAGGACCTTGGAATCTGGAGCAAATCAAATTAAAAATTATTTTGGGGGAGCTGGACAGCAAAGGCTGCCTCAAATCTTTCCCCTAAAACATCTCAAATTTTTCAGCCAATATATGATTTTATAGCTTGAATTTTATTGCTATCAAATCAAATTAAAATTTATTTTAGGGGGGCTGGACAGCAAAAGATGCCTCAAATCTTTCCCTTAAAACATCTCAAAGCCCAAATTTTCAGCCAATATATCATTTTATAGCTTGAATTTTATAGCTATCAAATTAGAAATTATTTTGGGGGGGCTGGACAGCAAAAGATGCCTCAAATCTTTCCCTTAAATCTCAAAGGCCAAATTTTTCAGCCAATATATCATTTTATAGCTTGAATTTTATAGCTGATAGCTTTAGGGCTATCAAATCAAATTAAAAATTATTTTGGGGGGGGCTGGACAGCAAAAGATGCCTCAAATCTTTCCCTTAAATCTGAAAGCCCAAATTTTCAGCCAATATATCATTTTATAGCTTGAATTTTATAGCTATCAAATTAAAAATTATTTTGGGGGGGCTGGAGAGCAAAGGCTGCCTCAAATCTTTCCCTTAAAAAATCTCAATTTTTTCAGCCAATATATCATTTTATAGCTTGAATTTTATAGCTGATAACTTTAGAGCTATCAAATCAAATTAAAAATTATTCTGGGGGGGCTGGACAGCAAAGGATGCCTCAACTCTTTCCCTTAAAACATCTCAAAGCCCAAGTTTTTCAGCCAATACAGAATTTTATAGCTCGAAACACAATTTTTTCCCCACGGTGGAATTTCCAGGGGGGATTTTTTTTTCTCCTCCGGAGCAGGAGGCAACATCAGCAGCGTCACTCGGGTTCTTTTTACCCCTCAGCATGTGACTCTGCAGCCCAGGAGTTCAAGGCCGATTTCCTCAGGTGGATAAACACAGCCCCGAGCGGTTCTTTTGCTGCTCCAGAGGCCGCGTTTGCTTTGATGTCCCCTCCCCAATTCGGGCAGGGAGGAGCCAAGAGGGGATTTTTGGCAGAGGAGCCCCCAGCTCCTCGGGTTTGGGGGGGTTAAGGCGACATTTTTGGGGTTTAGCACTGAAAGGATTAATATAAAATTCCAGCAGGAGATAAAAATAACTCTACTGAGTCACCTCGTGATGTCAAACTCGGGAGGGTGGTGCTGGAAAGCTGCGGAGGCCACCGGGAAAAATGCCAAAAAGGGGGTGGGAGGGCCATGGGGAAAAGAGGCAAAAAAAGGGTGAGGGGGGGGGCACCAACATTTGGGGCCATGGGGAAAAAAAACAAAAAGGGTGAGAGGGGGCCATGGGGAATTCAGAGCCATGGGGAAAAAAGACAAAGAGGGGGTGAGGGGGGGGCAGCAAAATTTGGGGCCATGGGGAAAAAGACAAAAAGGGTGAGAGGGGGCCGTGGGGAAAAGAGACAAAAAGGGGGTGAGGGGGGGGCACCAACATTTGGGGCCATGGGGAAAAAAAAACAAAAAGGGTGGGAGGGGGCCATGGGGAAAAGAGCCAAAAAGGGGGTGAGGGGGGGGGCACCAAGATTTGGGGCCATGGGGAAAAAAAATAAAAAGGGTGAGGGGGGGCACCAAAATTCAGAGCCATGGGGAAAAAAAACCAAAAAGGGTGAGAGGGGGCCATGGGGAAAAGAGACAAAAAGGGGGTGAAGGGGGGGTGCAGCCAAATTTGGGGCCATGGGGAAAAAAAAACAAAAAGGGTGAGAGGGGGCCATGGGGAAAAGAGACAAAAAGGGGGTGAAGGGGGGGCACCAACATTTGGGGCCATGGGGAAAAAAAAACAAAAAGGGTGAGGGGGGGGGCACCAAAATTCAGAGCCATGGGGAAAAAAGACAAAGAGGGGGTGAGGGGGGGGCACCAAAATTTGGGGCCATGGGGAAAAAAAAACAAAAAGGGTGAGAGGGGGCCATGGGGAAAAGAGACAAAAAGGGGGTGAAGGGGGGGCACCAACATTTGGGGCCATGGGGAAAAAAAACAAAAAGGGTGAGGGGGGGGGCACCAAAATTCAGAGCCATGGGGAAAAAAGACAAAGAGGGGGTGAGGGGGGGGCACCAAAATTTGGGGCCATGGGGAAAAAAAAACAAAAAGGGTGAGAGGGGGCCATGGGGAAAAGAGACAAAAAGGGGGTGAAGGGGGGGGCACCAACATTTGGGGCCATGGGGAAAAAAAACAAAAAGGGTGAGGGGGGGGGCACCAAAATTCAGGGCCATGGGGAAAAAAGACAAAGAGGGGGTGAGGGGGGGGCACCAAAATTTGGGGCCATGGGGAAAAAGACAAAAAGGGTGAGGGGGGGCCATGGGGAAAAGAGACAAAAAGGGTGAGAGAGGGGGGGGGGGCAGCAAAATTTGGGGCCATGGGGAATAAAGTGAAAGAGGGGGTGAAAGGGAGGGGGCACCAAAAAGGGTGAGGGGGGGGCAGCAAAATTTGGGGCCATGGGGAAAAAAGATAAAGAGGGGGTGAAGGGGAGGGGGCACCAAAAAGGGTGAAGGGAGGGGCACCAAAATTTGGGGCCATGGGGAAAAAAGACAAAAAGGGTGAGGGGGGGCATGGGGAAAAAAGCCAAAAATGGAGTGAGGGGGGGGGGCAGCAAAATTTGGGGCTATGGGGAAAAAAGATAAAGAGAGGGTGAAGGGGAGGGGGCACCTAAGAGGGTGAGGGGGGGGGCATCAGAATTTGGGGCCATGGGGAAAAAAGACAAAAAGGGGGTGAAGGGGAAGGGGCACCAAAAAGGGTGAGGGGGGTGGGGGGGCACCAAAATTTGGGGCCACGGGGAAAAAAAACCAAAAAGGGTGAGGGGAGGGGGCACCAAAATTCAGTGCTGGCTTTTAAATCCCGGTGGCAATGTCCCCCAGGTGGTGGCAGGGTGAGGAATGTGGAATGACCTCCATGGCAAACATCCCAAAAAAAGCCCCGCGGTGGTGGTTGAGGACATTGCAGCCCCCCCCCAGGAATTTCCCAGCTCTGGGAAGGAAATCCTTGGAATGAAAGGTGGGGTCAAAAGGGTGACTCTGGGGTTATGAGTCCCCCCAGTGTGCCCAGCAGGGACAGAGCACCCCAGCCCTGTGCTTGGAGTCCCTCCTGGCTCTGCAAAAAAGCAGCACATGGGGTGATAAACACCCAGGATTTGGCAGCTCTGCCTCAGCAACAACGCTTGCCCCCCCCCATTTTTATTTTTTTTTAGTACCGTTGAGCTTTGCTCTGCAAAATTTCTCTAGTTTGAAGAAAGTCCTCACTCCTCTCCTGCATCCTGACTTTCACCTGAGGCCCCTGGGGGTAGTGAAGGCAACGGTGCTGTCACATGGAAGGAAAAAAAAAAAACAAATAAAGTGTAAAAGAAGAGGAAGAGCAACATCCGCAGCTGTCATCTGAGACGCGACTCCCTTTGGAGCCACCCTGGGGCAGCCCCAGGGCTGTTTACCCCAAATTTTTGGCACGGGGAGGGTGATTTTTGGGGAGGGGAGTGTGGTGCAGGGCCCCAGGAGGATGAGGGATCTCCAAGTTGGGACCTTTGGACCTTGAGGGTTCAGTTCTCTGCGTGCTGCACACCCACTCACAGCTCTAGGGAGGAAGGCTCTGAGCCTGCCTGGGCTAGGAGAGGAATAGATAGTAAATAAATAAATAAAATAAGTAAAAATGCCAATGGCTTGGTTGTAGCTCAGCCCCTCGCACGGGAAGACCTGAGGCAACACAGCCCCTCGCCCTTTTAACCTGGAGCACCAAAAAAAAACTCAATTTCTGTGTGTTTTTGCCAGGCACCTACTCAGCTGCCCTCCCTGTTAACCTTGTGCAGTCAGGAGCACAAAAACCCCCCAGTTTCTCAGTGTTTTTGTCAGGCACCCTCTTGGCTGCTCTCCCTTTTAACCTTGTGCAGTCAGGAGCACAAAAAAAACCCAATTTTTTGGTGTTTTTGCCAGGCACCCTCTTTGCTGCTCTCCCTTTCAACCTTGTGCAGTCAGGAACAGAAAAAAAAAGCCAATTTTTTTGTGTTTTTGCCAGGCACCTTCTCGGCTTCTCTCCCTTTTAACCTTGTGCAGACAGAAGTACAAAAAAAAGCCAATTTTTCAGTGTTTTTGCCAGGCACCCTCTTGGCTGCTCTCCCTTTTAACCTTGTGCAGTCAGGAGCACAAAAAAAGCCAATTTCTCGGTGTTTTTGTCAGGCACCCACTCGGCTGTTCTCCCGCTGGGGGTGCGGAGGGGAAAACCCCAGCAGGCCCCAAAGCCTGGGGGGAGGTAGAGGCGGGCAGAGGCAGGCCCAAAGCCTCCAGCACGAGGCAGCCCAGGTCCCATTCCGCACAGATGACATCACCCGCCGTGACCTCACCCCCGATGACGTCACCAGGAGCCGAGGAAGGGATCATTTTGGGGTCAGATTTAAGGCGGGAAGGAGAACAAGGCCGCGAACTCCCTCCCTCCCCCCCCGCCGGCCGCGCCTCCCCTGAGGCAACCGCGCGGTGCACGCTGGGAAGAGGAGCTGGGCTGTACCAATGCCAGAAGGAGGGGGGGGTGAGGAGCGGGGCGGCTCAATGCGCACAAAGAAGGGGGGGTTGGGTGCGTGTCCCCCCCCCTCAGAGGGACCCAAGGGCGCTCTGGACTAAACCATTGAGAGAATAAGGGGGATGGGATGGCCCAATACGAAAAAATGTGGGGTGGGTGCGCGCCACCCCCCCCCCCCTCTTTTTGTTAGAGGGTCCCAGGCGGGGTCTGGGCTGAACCATTGAGAGCGAGAGGAGGGGGGTGAGGATCGGGGCGACCCAATGCGCACAAAGAGGGGGGGCTGCGCGTCCCCCCCCCACCTCTGAGGGACCCAAGGGTGCTCTGGGCTGAACCACTGAGAGAAGAAAGAGGGATGGAACGGCCCAATACAACAAATGAGGGGGGGTGAGGGGGTGCGTGTGTCCCCCCCCCCTCTCAGAGAGACCCAAGGGTGCTCTGGGCTGAACCACTGAGAGAAGAAAGAGGGGTGGAACGGCCCAATACAACAAATGAGGGGGGGTGAGGGGGTGCGTGTGTCCCCCCCCCCTCTCAGAGAGACCCAAGGGTGCTCTGGGCTGAACCATTGAGAGAAGAAAGGGGGGGGTGGGACGGCCCAATACGCACAAGGGGGGAGTCCCGGGAGGGCTCTGGGCTGAACCACTGCGAGAAGGAGAGGGGGGTGAGGAGTGGGGCGGCCCAATGCGCACAAGGAGGGGGGGGGTGCGTGTGTGTCCCCCCCTCAGAGGGACCCAAGGGTGCTCTGGGCTGAACCATCGGGAGAAGAAGGGGGGGTGTGGGACGGCCCAATGCGCACAAAGGAGGGGGGTGTGTGTGAGGTGGGGGTGCGCATGCGCTGTGCGCGTCTCCCCTCAGGAGGGTCCCGGGCGGGCGGAGGCCGCGGGCGGAGCCGGGGTCTGGCGTAGATGTTGAAGCCGGGATGGGTCCCGCCTGGTCCGGCCCTGGCGGAGGATTTACCCCCGGAATGGGAAACGGACGACGAACGCATGGCTTTTCTTTTTTCGGCTTTTAAGCAGAGCCGCGAGGTGAACAGCACCGAGTGGGACAGCAAGATGGCTTTCTGGGTCGGGTTGGTACTGAGCCGAGGCCGCCGGAGAGGGGTGATCCGAACCTGCCTGAGGGAACTCCAACAAAGCTTCGAACGCCGCGGGAGCCTCCCCCTCGGCCTCGGTACCGTCCTCCGGGAGCTCCTGAGGTACCGGGGGATCGGGGGGGGGCCGGGGCCGTGAGGGGCTGAGGAGGCCGCGGTGGGGCCTGTGGGGGCTGGAAGAGGGAGGAAAGGGAGGGGGGGTAAAGGGGGATTTTGGGCAAGGAGAGGTTTGTGTGGGGATGTTTGTTGGAAAAAGGGAGGTGGAGGGGTTGGAGGGTATCCAGGGAAGGGCTGTGAGGGTGATGAGGGGGATGGAGCAGTGAGAAGGCACGGGGAGAGTTGGGGTTATCATAGAATCAGAATGGGCTGGGTTGGAAGGGACCTCAGAGCTCCTCAAGTCCAACCCTTGCTCCACTCCCCCCGTGGTTCCCAGCCCATGGCACTGAGTGCCACATCCAGGCTCTTTTGAAATATCTCCAGGGATGGAGAATCCACCCCTTCCCTGGGCAGCCCATTCCAATGGCTGAGCACCCTCTCCAGAAAGAAATTCTTTCCAATATTTAACCTAAACCTCCCCTGGCACAACTTAAGACCATGCCCTCTTGTCTTGTTGTTCAGTCTAGCTCCAAGGAGACCTCTTTGTGGCTTTGTGGTATCTGAAGGGGCTACAAAAAAGCTGGGGAGGGATTTTTTATGATGTCAGGAAGTGCTGGGACATGGGGAGTGGATTCCAACGAGAGGAGGAGATGTTTAGATTAAATATTAGGAAGGAATTAATCACCATGAGGGTGGTGAGACCCTGGCACAGCTTGCCCAGAGAGGGGGTGGAAGCTCCATCCATCCCTGGAAGTTTTTAAGGAGCTGATCTGGGGGGAGGTGGGAGGCAAGAGGGGTTGGAACTGACTGATCTGAAAGGTCCCTTCCAACCCTGAGAGTTCTGTGATTCTATGGGAGAGGAGTCAGAAGAGCTCTCCCTGGGGCTGAGAGGAGGTTTTGTGTTGAGAAATTAAGAGCCTGGCCCCCCCCTCCACCTGATAACAGCATTGTTTGACTGTGTCTATGACATAAAAATTCAAATTCTCTGTGTTTGAAATGAAAGAAATCAGTGAAGCATCCCCTCTAAAAACTGAACCTTCCCAGCAGCCCCAGTGTTGTTTGCTTCCTGTTCAGTTTCAGTCAGGAAGAGTGAAACCAAACTTCCCAAACAACCCAAAACCAGAAAACAAAAGCTCTTTGTGCTCAGAGGAAACCCGGGAGGAGTGGGGAGCACTTTCATCTCTAGGAGCAATGTTTCTCTTAATAATTCTCCATGCTGGCTGCCAGGGGAAGGAAAGGTTCAGGGCTGACCCAAACTGCTCTCTAATTATTATTATTTTTTTTTTTTCCCCAGACGTGGGAAGCTGCAGAGGGAATCAGATTTCATGGCCAGTGTAGACAGCAGCTGGATCTCCTGGGGGGTGGGAGTCTTCATTCTGAAACCCCTGAAGTGGACTCTCTCCAGTGTGCTGGGTGACAGCAAAATACCCGAGGAGGAGGAAGTTTTGATTTATGTGGAGCTGCTTCAGGTGAGTGGTTTTGGGGACCTTTTTCCAGGTTTTGCATCTCCAGAAGGATTAATTGATGTGCCTAGCAAGGGGTTGAACACACCTCCTGGGGTGTTGAAAAGCTTGTGGAGAGGTGGATGGGGTAACTTGGAGGAAAAAAAGAGTTTATATTTATATTATACTCCTTGAAACTGAGGTAAATGAGCTCTCACTGGAAAAAAAAAAAAAAAAAAAGGGAAGTGGGGTGCTGGGAGAGGTGGAAAACTCAGGGGTGAGTTGGTGAACAGGAGAGGAGCTTGCCATCTGTCCTAGGGAGAAAAGGGTGACCCAGGAGGTGCTGGCTCTGCTGGGTGTTGGGAAAAGCTGCTTTCACTTTGGACTCTCCCTGCTTTCAGCTTGTTGGGAGCATTTTTGGGGTAAAAATCAACCCCAGTGGGGTCTGAATGCAGCAGAAAGCTGAGAGGTTGTGAGCTCTGCTCCTTTCTTTGCAGCTCCTTCCCTTCCAGGGGGAATTCACAGCCCTTTTTCACAGGGGGGAGAGAGAAACCTTTTGGGAAAACCAGGAAAACCCCAAGCCTTGGTTTGGAAGCTGGGGCTGGATGGAAGGAATTATTTCTCCCCTGAAAAGAGGGAAAACTTTTCCCTTTTTTTTCTGCCCCCACGGGAACGCTGAGCGCAGTGAAGCAAACCAAAGGTTTCATTGGATTTTCAGGGTGGGGACTTTCAGGACAGGATTTTCAGACTTCAAAAGTGCAGAGGGGGCCAAGTGGCTGCTTTTTTTTTATAGTTCTGAAGCATTTGCATGGGGGAACGTGGCTTTTTTGGTGGGAAATTGCTCCATTTTCCCTTCCGTTTTTAAACCCTCCTGATTGCTTCGGGCTGCACTGCTCATCCTCAAAATCTCCAGCCCCAATGTGATGCCTCCAGCTTTTTCCCCTGGGTGTGTGGGAGGGAGAAGGTGTGGAACTGGGAATTGTTGGGAGAGGAGTGGAGAATCCTCTGTAAACTCCTCAACTGGAGCTCTTCCTTTCAGGAGAAGGCAGAGGAAGTTTATCGCCTCTATCAGAACTCGGGGCTCTCTTCCCACCCCGTGGTTGCCCTCTCAGAGCTTCGTTCCCTCTGTGCCAATGTCTGTCCAGATGAAAGGACCTTCTACCTGCTGCTGCTCCAGCTGCAAAAGGAAAAGAGAGTGACAATCCTGGAACAGAATGGAGAGAAGGTACAGGCTAAAGGTGACTGCTTTTGGGTGGTATAACCCCTCTCTTGCATTTCATCTGGCTGGAAAGAGTGCTTTGCTGGCTAACTGGGCCCAGTTCTGTTTCATGGCTTCACTGAGGATTTAGGTGAGGGGGTTGAGTCCACAATTAGTAAATTTGCAGAGTTTGGGGGGAGTGTGGATCAGCTGGAAGGCTCTGCAGAAGGAGCTGGAGAGTTGGGCTGATCCCAAGGGGATGAGGTTCAACACAAGAAGCCCATGGGGAGCTCCAGGCTGGGCAGAGAGGGGCAGAAAGGGAGCTGGGAGTCTGGATTGCCAGGAAGCTGAAGAGGAGGCAGCAGTGTGCCCAGGTGGCCAAGAAGGCCAATGGCATCCTGGGCTGGCTCAGGAACAGCGTGGCCAGCAGGTCCAGGGAAGGGATTCTGCCCCTGTGCTCAGCCCTGGGGAGGCCACAGCTTGAGTCCTGTGTCCAGTTCTGGGCCCCTCATCTCAGGAAGGAGCTTGAGGTGCTGGAGCAGGTCCAGAGAAGAGCAAGGAGGATCCCTGGGAAGGGATCCAGCAGAATTCCTGTGAGGAAGGGCTGAGGGAGCTGGGGGTGTTGAGGCTGGAGAAGAGGAGGCTCAGGGGAGACCTCATCACTCTCTCCAACTCCCTGAAAGGAGGTTGGAGCCAGGGGGGGGTTGGGCTCTTTTCCCAGGCAACTCTCAGCAAGACAAGAGGGCACAAGAGGTCTCAAGTTGTGCCAGGGGAGGTTTAGGTTGGACATTAGAAAGAATTTCTTTCTGGAGAGGGTGCTCAGCCATTGGAATGGGCTGCCCAGGGAAGGGGTGGATTCTCCATCCCTGGAGATATTTCCAAAGAGCCTGGATGTGGCACTCAGTGCCATGGGCTGGGAACCACGGGGGGAGTGGAGCAAGGGTTGGATTGGATGATCCCAGAGGTGCTTTCCATCCCAAATGATTCTGGGATTCATCCTTTCATTGGAAAAATCAATTCTATGTGCCCCAGCCTGGTTAGAGAGGAGATCAACTCCTCTGTCTTGCATGCCAGGTCCTTCTTCTCCTCCATCAAACATCTGCAGTGTAATTTAGCAGCTAGAAAACAGGTGGCTACCCCAGTTTTCCCTATTTCCACATTAAAAATCATTCCAGACCACTGGAATCAGTGTTCCTTTTGCTGGGAGAAGGTTGCTGACAGCAAGCACAGAGGTGCAGGCACTTCCCTCCAAGCTGCCACATCTGCAGAGCTCAGTTCTGGAACACTCCTCAGAGCACCAGGGCAGCTTTAAACCTTCAGGCTGCCCCATGAAGGCTTTTTCTTCTCTCACTGATGTCCCTTGCTCCCCTCAACTTCAATATTGGGTGTCCTCAGCACTGTTAAAAGGCTTCAAAGTGGGGTTTTTTTCTCTCAGAGTGGCAGATTCTGGAGAGGAGCTGAAGGATTTGGTTCTCTCTCTCTCTTTAGATTGTGAAGTTTGCCCGGGGTCTCCATGCCAAAGTCTCCCCCATGAATGATGTGGACATTGGGGTCTATCAGCTGATGCAGAGTGAGCAGCTGCTGTCACAGAAGGTGGAGTCCCTTTCCCAGGAAGCAGAGAAGTAAATTTGGGGGGAAGGAGGGTGGTGGGAAGAACATCCCTGTGTGCTGTACAACTCTGTGTTCCTCTGACACGCTTAGAGAACCAAGTTTCTTAGAAAGTGAACCACCCTTCCCTAAAAATTGGAGTCATGGGGCAGGGCAGGTTTCCCACTTTTTTGTTCCCTCCCCCCGTGCAAACAAAGAGCACTAAATGGGTGTCAGAAGTGTTGGGAAAGCTTTGGAATGTGCTCAAGGGCTCATTCAGAGGAGCAACAGCAGCTGAAGGGGGGTTGTGGCTGGCATGCACTGTTACTCACTTGTTAGAGCAAGCCAGGGTGTTTTGCTGAGCTGGAAAATGAGCACTGCTGGCAAAGGGGTGAACTTCTCCTTGTTTTATCTGGGCAGGTGTAAAGAGGATGCCAGGAGTGCTTGTAAAGCTGGGAAAAAACAACTGGTAAGTGCTGCTCCACTGGGGAGGGAGCTCCAGCTTCAAGTGTCCTGTGCTGATGAGCAGGGTGAGGCCTTGGGGACTTGGATTTAGGTGTCTTGAGGGGGTATTTCTGGGGCCAAAAGTGGTGGCAGTCAGGGAAGCTTTGTCCAGAGAGAAGTGAGGAGAAGAGGGAAGTCAGGAGAAAAGGAAAGGAGAACAGGGAAGTCAGGGGAACAGGGAAGGAGAAGAGGGAAGTCAGGGGAACAGGAAAGGAGAACAGGGAAGTCAGGGGAACAGGGAAGGAGAAGAGGGAAGTGAGGAGAAGAGGGAAGTGAGAAGAGGGAAGTGAGGAGAAGAGGGAAGTGAGGAGAACAGGAAAGGAGAACAGGAAAGTTGGGAGAACAGGAAAGGAGAACAGGGAAGTCAGGGGAACAGGGAAGGAGAAGAGGGAAGTGAGGAGAAGAGGGAAGTTGGGAGAACAGGAAAGGAGAACGGGGAAGTCAGGGGAACAGGGAAGGAGAAGAGGAAAGGGAGGAGAAGAGGAAAGGGAGGAGAGAGGAAAGGGAGGAGAAGAGAAGAGGAAAGGGAGGAGAAGAGAAGAGGAAAGGGAGGAGAAAAGAGGGAAGTGAGGAGAAAAGAGGGAAGTGAGGAGAAAAGAGGGAAGTGAGGAGAAGAGGGAAGTGAGGAGAAGAGGAAAGTCGGGAGAACAGGAAAGGAGAAGAGGAAAGTCAGGGGAAGAGGAAAGGAGAACAGGAAAGGAGAAGAGGAAAGTCAGGGGAACAGGGAAGGAGAAGAGGAAAGTCGGGGGAACAGGGAAGTCAGGGGAACAGGAAAGGAGACCAGGGAAGTGAGGAGAAAAGGAAAGCAAGGAAATCCAAGGAAAAAAAACCATTTAAAAACTCTTCAAGCCATCTGGGGTCTGTGTGCCTCGCTGCACAGGGATTGCTTTATTTTTTTTTTTGGTTGGTTGTTTATTTTGGGGTTTTTTGCAGCTCTCTGGCTGCTGCCTGCTTGCTGACCCCACGTTGTTTCTCCTTCTCCAGGCCCTGAGGTGTCTCAAGTCCAAGCGCAGGACGGAGCGGCGCATTGAGGAGCTGCATTCCAAGCTGGATGCAGTGCAGGGAATCCTGGATCGGATTTATGCCTCCCAGACTGACCAGATGGTAAATGTGGCCCTTTTCTCTTCTCCTTTCTCCCTGGAGCCCAGCTCTTCCCATCAGTGCTGCTTTACCTCCTTGTCAGAACCTCTGAGAAAATTGGATTTTTTTCTCTAGGAAGCAGCAAGTCTGAACTTGGGGTCTTGCTCTGAACCAACTGTTTGGGTTCTTGCTGATATTTCTCAGGATCCTGCTTGGCTAAGAGCAAGAGACTGCTCTGACTGAGCTTAGATTGCTTGGTGTTTGGTTTTAGTTAGCATTGTGCAGCTTTCTCCTTTTTTTTTAAAGGTATTTAATGCCTATCAGGCTGGTGTGGGAGCTCTGAAGCTGTCTATGAAGGATGTTACTGTGGAGAAGGCAGAGAACCTGGTGGATCAGATACAAGAGGTACTGAAATAAGAGTAATCTAAATAAATCTAAATAAACAAGCAAGTGCAGCAGCACCTTTCATATTCTGCCATGTTGCTGCTTTCAGGAGTGAAAAAACAGTCATGTTGGGACAGTCTCTTTTGCTCCTGCTGCCTTTAAGTCAAAGTTTGGGTTTTTTTGTTTGGTATTTCTACAGTAAGACACACATTTCTTTATATTAAGTTCTGTCTCTTTTTTCCTCAGCTTTGTGACACCCAAGATGAAGTAGCCCAGACTCTGGCTGGAGTGGGGATCAATGGTTTAGGTATGCTTTGGGTTTTTCATCCTTTGGTCATTTTCTCTTGTCACTGCTGGCCCTTTGTGCTGCAGAGCCTTCCCTGCTCCCTCCCCAGGGATGTGCCTCATCCTCCTTCCTGCCAGGATAAGCTGGAACACCAAGGCTGTTGCTCCCTGTGCCTGACACTGGGAACTGGCACTTGAGCATCTCCAAATTTTGCAGTCTCCAAGTGCTGCTGGATTTCAGCTCAGAGTTGTGCCTCTGTTGATTGAAATCTATTTTTAGAGAGGCTGCTGCTTTGTTGTTGAAGTGCTGATCTGTTTTTTTTTTTTCCTCTGGGCTGTGTGCTGCTGCAGCTTCTTTGTCTCTGCTGAAATGTTTGCTTGCTCTGAGATGCCTCAGCACAAAGGCTCCTAAATTTTCACCTCTGGAAGCAGCACAGGGGGTTCCTTGCACTTAAGTACTTAAGGATGGATGGGAGTCATAAAACCTCTGTCAAACTTGGGCTGGAAAAGATGCTGCTTAATTCTGCTTGGGACTGAGTGTTTTCTGTGATCAGCAGAGATGGACACTGAGGAACTGGAGAAGGAGCTGGACAGTCTCCTCCAGGACTCAACTAAGGAGCCTGCAGAGCTGCCTCCTGTGCCCCAGAAGGAGCTGAACCCCCCTATTTCTGATGCTGAGCTGGAAGCTGAACTGGAGAAGCTCTCTGTTTCTGATGGAGGTAGGGATGACAGCTTTGCAAAAAGAAAGATTTTCAGCAGAACAGAGCCAGATTCCTTCCCACCCCCAGCTGCATGCTTTGAATGTCAGCCCTCCCAGTGTCCCTGCCAGCTCCTTTCACCACCTGACTCTTCATTGGACTAAAAATTCTGCCTGGACCTCTTGCCAGGAAAGCTGAAGGCTTGAGGAGTGAGCAAGTGCTTGGCCTAATTATTTTGCATCATTGTACAAAGCCAGGCAGTGGGTTTTTGTTTTTTATCTTAATAGTGATAGAGCAGGACCAGCACTTTTCATCCCTGTTGCTACCAGGTGTGCAGCTGTTTCTCTGTTCTAGAATGCTCACCAGGTGTTGGAGGGATGATTTCTGCATGAAACTAGTACTAAACCAGTCTTTAGTTAGTAACAACACACTTTATTTTAGTAACCACAGCTTATGGGCTTGGACTGCATGCTGGGTTTCCCCCAGACCTGTCTTGGACAGGGGTAAATAGACCTGAATTTTTCCTTTCAGGAATCTGTAAGTGAAAAAACAGGCAGGGCTGTCCAGTTCTGTGGTTTTTTTTCCCTCTCTGGGCACCTGATCTTCTCAAGTTTCAGAGCAGAAGGATGCTCAGCATCCCAGCAGACATGAAGTGGGTGTTTCCAAGAGGATGAAATTGAATATCAAAGCCCTGAGGTGCTCTGAACTTTTAACTGTGGAGTTTGCTGATCTCATTCCTCTTTCTGATGAAAACTGATCTCTTGCTGTTGCAATTTTCTTTATAGATTTGGCACAGAAGGCTCCCTCTGCTTCCTCTGAACCCAAAACAGCTCTGGGACTGAATCTTTAAAGACCCAACAGTGTCCTGTTGCTGCAGTTGGAGAAGTTGTCTTAAAGTTCCTTAACTAAAGACTGGAACTGCTGAGGAGATGGGTCACACTCCCCCAATTCTTCCTGGATATCACTTTGCTCAGCAACAGGATCTCCTGCCATGACAATCCACTCTGGAACTGGTCCCAACTGGTGTCTGTCATCTCTGTGCCAACATCTGCACTGGTCTCAAGTTGACTTGTGATCCCAAATCCCTCTGGAACATCCAGTCTTCCCTTCTGGGAACACAATTCTGCCCAGTGAAGATAAAACTCTTCTGTGTCCATAACAGTGCTCGTTTTTTGGGGTTTTTTTTTTTAATTTTTTTTTTTTTTTTTTCCCTTTGCTGATGTTGAGAAGCTGAGTTGCAGCAAGATTGCAGTTGCTCAACATTTGGCTGTTTGTGTGGTTGTTTAAAACACTTGGCACATAACTTAGGTCAAGGATTGTACTTCCCTGCAACAAGCTTAAGCACCTCTTGATAGTTCTGTCCCTCCCTGTCTGTATTTTGCAAGGTCCTGGACAGGCAGACACTGTAATTTTTGGATTGTAGGAGCTGCTGTTGCTCTAGAGGGCAGCAATTGCAAGCACAAGACACAAAAAAAAATTCCTCTTTCTGTAACAACACGAAGGCCTTAAAAGGGAGACCTGCAAAAGATTTTAAATGAAGGAGTTTCTTGCACTGCTTGCTGTGCTCAAGCCTTGCAGTCACTACAACAGAACTTGCTGCTTGCTCTGCCTTGGAATTTCAGCTGTTTGCTGGGTTTCTGGCACCCCAAAACTTCTTGGGAGCTGCTGGGTGATCAGCTGTGAGCTCTCACCCAGTGATTTGGGGAGAGAGAAGGGAGGGAAGCACCTCAGCTTTCCTTTGAGAGGATGGTTTCATCCCACAGCCTTGACTCTGCCTTCAGTCTCGATGCTGCAATTCCCCAAATGACCAGAAAGCCCCCAAAGAAAACCCTGTAAAGGTTCCTAATGCAGAACCCAGCAAGCACAGCAACAGGAGGTGGCTTTTAGAGGCCACTTTTACCCCTCAGAAGTGCAACTGCCATCTTTTGCAGGTCCCTTTTTTATTATGCACATGGAAGAGCAGAAAGCCTGATGCCTCCTGCAAAGAAATGAATTCTTGCAGGGGAGGAATGTGCTCTTATTCACTGGGTTTTCTGCTCACCAGAGCCTGTGTGTGGGCAGGGGAGTGATTTCACTCCCTGGTGATGTAGAACCAATCCTCCTCTCCTTGACTTGAATGTTTTGCCACCATTCATTTCCTCCACTGCCTCCTGCACTGAGCTGGATGCAGCTTGGCTGAGCAGTAAATTGGAATTTTAGGGGAAAAAAAAAAAAAAATGAGTGCAGCCCCAGCTTTTTAGCCCCAGAGGACAGGGGAGGAAATGAGAGGTGGCACTTGGGTGCTGCCTTGGCTTCTTTTTTTTTTTGTCACTTTGTTCTGAGGGTGCAGCCTCCTGCCAGAGGAGCTGTAACCAGCTCACAGTTTATCCAGGCTGCACATGGAAATGATGTGAAATGACTTGAAGCTCTGTATTCCTTTGATTTGTAAGTAAATGGGAGAAAAACCACTGTGGTTTCTGCCTCTGTGTAATAAAGGGGAGGGGAGGAACTGGAATCCCTTGTGGTGCCTCCTCTTCTTTTCTCTGGGCCACAGATCCCTGCCAGGTTTAGTGCTGGTCCAGCTGTGCTTCTGCAGCTACAAAACTTCTCTGCTGAAAGTAGATTTCTGGGTTTCTTTCAAAAAACAAACTCAGAGACTCCTGCAGGAGACTTGGGCTTCTCTGAGTCTTTTCTCTGCGTTAAAAAAAAGTTTAAAACATTATTTTATTTTTTTTTTCCCAAGCTGCCTGTGCTGATTTCCTGCCTCTCACTGCTTTTCCTTTCACTTCAGCTTCTCATTCCCCTTCTTTTCCAGCATTGTGCAGTTTTTAAGGCTCACACTATGCCAGCAAATCAGATCTCTGAGCTGAGCCTTTTTTTGTACTTCTGTACAGTATTTGAGCTTTATTCTGGGACAGATTTTCTTCCAGGGATAATGAAGCACTGGAGGAGGTTAGTGCTGTTTTTTCCTGTCTAAAAACAATCCCAGGGAAGTCACCTGATGTATAAACTGCTAAAACCAAATGACTTTTACTTCCTTCTGATACTGAGCAGCCTGAAATAAGCTTTGAATTTGCAGGGTGTTGAACTTGTTTTCCCTCTAGCAAGGTTTTACTGAGCTGCTGGTTTGTGTTTTTTTGTTTTTTTTTTGCTGGGACAGGTTCAGAAGAGGAAGTTTGGGGTTTTTTTTGTGCTTATCTTCATGCTCCTCCACTGCAGCTCTGGGGAGGTTTTCTGGATGCTCTGGATCTTTTCTTAAAAATCTGTTTACCACTTGTTTCTCCCCTGCTGGCCAAACTTGGGTCTTCCTGGAAGTGATTCCTGGAGGAATAAATCCCCTCCTTTCATGCAACCATTCTGGAAAAGGTGTTTTAAGGGTTAAACCCAAGCAGCTGCTGCTTCATTTGGAGCAGCTTGTCATTTTCTTCCTTTGATGCAAAGTGGGGATTGTAATCAAGATAGCTGAATAGAGAATTTTAAATATATTTTGGTGAGACAGCAGGGAAGGGAAATAAGAGGGCAGCTTCTTGCTGGGTGAGGAAATGAAATATAAAAAAAAAAAAAAACACAAAACCTAGAGCTGAATTGCCACCAAACTGGGATCTTATCATACTGGAGTGGTGTTTAAAATAGCACTTGATGCTCAGAAAAAACAGCAGCTGCTTCTGTGAGGAAACGTGGCAACTGTTTAGTGATAAATTGCAGCAGAACTGTTCTCTCAGGGGAGAGGTTTGCACCCAGCAGGCAGGAGGAGTCAACCTGAGAACACCAGGAGTTTTCTGGGGGTCTCTGTGCTTTGTTTGCCACCCCCCTTCCTTCCTGAGGTGTGTTCTGAGGTGCCCAGAAACTGAGTAGTGCTCTGCATCCCTTTCCAGCCCGTTTTCCCCCCTCCCCAACTCCCCAACAAGCAACGTGCCAGGGTGAAATCCTTTCTTAGGTGTCTTCAAGCTCCACAGGAGGAGTTTTAAGGCTTCCTTGTGCCTCAAGGAATGATTTTTTGGAATGGCAGCTGCACCCTCAGTGGCCCTGCCCTGATTTCACCCAGGTGACAAGTGACCTTCCATCTCTGCTCTCTTAGAGTGAAACCACCCTGCTGTTATCTTCCCACTAGGGTTTCCATCACCTTTGTGCCCCTCTGGAATAATGGGAATAATAGGAATGAATAATTTTTTGGAATTCCTTTGGCCTGGCACCTGCATCCTCAGTGTCCCTGCCCTGATTTCCCACAGGTGACAAGTGACCTTCCATCTCTGATCTCCTAGAGTGAGCTGCTTGTCTTGCTGCCTGTCTTCCCACTGGGATTTCCATCACCTTTGTGCCCCTGTGGAATAATAGGAATGATTTTTTGGAATTCCTTTGGCCTGGCATCTGCACCCTCAGTGTCCCTGCCCTGATTTCCCACAGGTGACAAGTGACCTTCCATCTCTGATCTCTTAGAGTGAAACCACCCTGCTGTTATCTTCCCACTTGGATTTCCATCACCTTTGTGCCCCTCTGGAATAATGGGAATGTTTTTTTGGAATTCCTTTGGCCTGGCACCTGCACCCTCAGTGTCCCTGCCCTGATTTCCCACAGGTGACAAGTGACCTTCCATCTCTGATCTCTTAGAGTGAGCTGCTTGTCTTGCTGCCTGTCTTCCCACTTGGATTTCCATCACCTTTGTGCCCCTGTGGAATAATGGGAATAATAGGAATGAATAATTTTTTTAATTCCTTTGGCCTGGCACCTGCATCCTCAGTGTCCCTGCCCTGATTTCACCCAGGTGACAAGTGACCTTCCATCTCTGATCTCTTAGAGTGAAACCACCCTGCTGTTATCTTCCCACTTGGATTTCCATCACCTTTGTGCCCCTGTGGAATAATAGGAATGATTTTTTGGAATTCCTATGGCCTGGCACCTGCATCCTCAGTGTCCTTGCCCTGATTTCCCACAGGTACAAGTGACCTTCCATGAAACCACCCTGCTGCTTGTCTTGCCACGGGGATTTCCATCACCTCTGTGCCCCAGTGGAATAGGAATGAATAATTTTTTTAATTCCTTTGGCCTGGCATCTCCACCCTCTGTCTCTGCCCTGATTTCCCACAGGTACAAGTGACCTTCCATGCAACCCCCCTGCTGTCATCTTGCCACTGGGATCTCCATCACCTCCGTGCCCCTGTGGAACAGGAGAAAAATTTTCTTTTGGCCCACCGAGTGCACCTGCAGGTGCCCTGGGCTGGGGGAAGTGCAGTGCCAGGTTTTTTGGGATGCAAAGCTGGGAAGGAAGGAGGAGAGGAACTGGGCTGGCACCGAGCCCGGCACCGAGCCATGGGCCGGCTGCTGGTGCCATCTAGCCGTGGGTTCTGGCACAGGCACTTGGCAGCAGGAGGCTGCAGACAGTGGAACTAATGAGGCTTAATTAAAGCCTGCAGAAGGCAAAAAAAAAAACCCAAAAAACCCGGTGACACTCCACCAAAACCTCCTTTAACCTGTCCCAAAGCGAGATGCAGGAATGAGCTGCTGGGGGCTGTGTCTCCAAGGGAATAAATTCCACTCTGGTTAGAAAAATCCTTCTGGGAGCTGTTCCTGGGCTCCTGGGTCACCCCCTCAGGTTAATTAAAGCTGGGTGAATCCTGTGTGGGAGTTGGGGAGGCAGGGATCACCACCAGAGGTGACACAAGTGATAGTGCAAGGAGTGAAGGAGCTGCCTGGTTGGGGTTTTCCAGAGAAATTTGGGAAGGTTTTGCTGCTTTTTCCCCCACCTTGGCCACTTTCCCTTTTTTTCTCAGGGGCAGCTCTCAGCAGGGAATTTGCCTCCTGGTTTGCCTTTGGTTGGAGGAGCCCTTTTCCTGAGGGTGCCTTTGCTTCCAAAGGGATGGATGAGATCTCTCCTGACTTTGCTTCCCAGCTGGAAACCTCAGCTGCTTTTCCCAGCAGGCAGAGGCTGGGATGGATCTCCATGGAAAAAAAAAGCTCCAGCCAGGGGTCAGGAGGGGGATGAGGGTTTCCAGATGCTTGGAGGAGAAGCTCTTGTGAAATCCCAAACTCCCTCAATCTTTAGGATCATTTCCAGCAAGCTCAGGGGGGGAAGAGATGAACCCTGCTGAGAGGGATTTAGGGAGAGCAAAGCCCAAATCTTTCCCCAGTGTGGGGCCAGGACCCTGTGGTGCCCATTCCTGCTCCTTCCAGAGAAAAATTGGGGGAGAAATCCCAGCCTGGGAAACCCCTCCATCCATCTGCTGCTGCCCCTGGGGGTGTTCTGGGCAAGGCTTTTAAATTTTGGAGACCTCCCCTCTTCCAGAAATTGTCACCTGGGACAACCTGTCCCCAGGATTTATCCATCAGCTCATGAAGGAATAAACTTGGAGCACGTCAGGAAGGATCCAGCACCTCCAAGCATCCTTGGCATCACCTCCAGCTCCTGAAACGGGCCCAAATCTTCAGTTTTTCAGCCCAAAATTCAAGCTTTGCACCAGAGGATACTCCTGATTCCTTTGGATCCCAGTTTCTGGATCAAAGAAGCCCCCAAGGTGCTGCTAAAACCCCCGTGGAACCTGGCAGGAAAAGATCTGGGGCCATTTCCAGCTGTTGTGGAGCTGAATTTGGGGCAGAACTGAGCTCGGGGGGGAGAAAAAAAATTACAGATCCCTGAAACCGAAGCTTTTCAAGGTGAATCTGTCACCTCTGCAGCCAGGGGGGAGGCTGGGAGCAAGGAAAAAGGTTTTTTGGGGGTTTTTAATTATTATTTTTACAAGGATCGGGTGTCTCGGCAGCGCCTGAAAAAAAAAAAAAAAAAAAGGAAAAAGGGGGAAAATAGATGAAAAAAAAAAATCACTTTTTTTTTTTTTTTTCTTTTTTAGAGAAGGGGTGAAGGGCCAGAAAGTGTTTTTAGGGGGGGTTCCGGGGCAGTGGGAGGAGCCGGGAGGAGGAGCCGGGAAGGGGCGCAGGCGCCGGGAAGCGGAGTCGGGATCGGGCCTGGGGGTGAGAACCGAACCGAACCGGGGGGGGGGGAACCGGGGGAGAGGGGCCATGGGGGGGCCATGGGGGACAGGGAGGTGGGGATGGGTCTGAGGGTTCCGGGGGGAAGGGGTAAGGGGGTCCCAGGGGGTGTTCTGGGGGGTGCTGAAGGCGGCACGTGGGGTGCGGGGCCCAAGGGTGCGGGGGGGGGAGGGTGCGGGGAGGGAAATGGGGGGAAAATGGGGGAAAAATGGGGGTGGTGAGGGGGGTACGGAGGTACGGAGGGGGCTGGGGGTGCAGAGAGAGGAGGGGAACGGGGTGCACGGGGGCATAAAGGGTGCTGGGGGTGCACATGGAGGAGGAATGGGGTGCATAGGGCCATGGGGAGGGTGCTGGGGGTGCTCAGGGAGGGGGGAATTGGGGTGCTCAGAGCAATACAGGGTGCAGGGAGGAGGGATGGGGTGCTCAGGGCCATGCGGGGTGCTGGGGGTGGTCATGGAGGGGGGAATTGGGGTGCTCAGGGCCATGCAGGGTGCTGGGGATGCATAGGGAAGGGATGGGTGCACAGGGAGGAGAGAATTGGGGTGCTCAGGGCCATGCAGGGTGCTGGGGGTGGTCAGGGAGGGGGGAATTGGGGTGCACAGGGCCATATAGGGTGCTGGGGATGCATAGGGAACGGATGGGTGCACAGGGAGAAGGGAATTGGGGTGCTCAGAGCCATGCAGGGTGCTGGGGGTGGTCAGGGAGGGGGGAATTGGGGTGCTCAGAGCCATGCAGGGTGCTGGGGGTGCTCAGGGAGGGGGGAATTGGGGTGTAGGGAGAAGGGATGGGGTGCACAGAGCCATATAGGGTGCTGGGGATGCATAGGGAAGGGATGGGTGCACAGGGAGGAGGGAATTGGGGTGCTCAGAGCCATGGAGGATGCTGGGGGTGGTCAGGGAGGGGGGAATTGGGGTGCTCAGAGCAATACAGGGTGCAGGGAGGAGGGATGGGGATGCTCAGGGCCATATAGGGTGCTGGGGGTGCTCATGGAGGGGGGAATTGGGGTGCTCAGAGCAATACAGGGTGCAGGGAGAAGGGATGGGGTGCTCAGGGAGGGGGGAATTGGGGTGCACAGAGCCATGGAGGGTGCTGAGGGTGCTCAGGGAGGGGGGAATTGGGGTGCCCAGGGCCATGCAGGGTGCTGGGGGTGCTCAGGGAGGGGGGAATTGAGGTGCACAGAGTCATACAGGGCTCTGGGGGTGCAGGGGGAAGGGATGGGGTGCTCAGGGAGGGGGGAATTGGGGTGCATGGAGCCATGGGGGGGTGCTGGGGGTGCTCATGGAGGGGGGAATTGGGGTGCACAGAGTCATACAGGGCTCTGGGGGTGCATGGGGAAGGGATGGGGTGCTGCAGGGTGCAGAGAGCAGCCCGTGGGTGCCCAGAGGCCTTGGGTGCAGAGCGTGGGGGGGTCCGGGTGAGGTTTGCAGGGGGGACACGGGTGGGCTGTGTCCATGTGTCCCCGTGTCCCCCCCCCCCAGGCACCCCCTCTGCTGTCACCCCCTCTGCTGTCACCCTGGCTCTGGGCTGCATGGATGGAGTTTTCCTCTCTCCCAAGGAGGATGAGTTTGTGGGGAGGATCAGCCAGGAGCTGGAGGAGTTCCTGCTACAGGGGCAGCACCACAGGTGGGTGCCCTGGCTTGGGGGCAGGGTTTGGGGTGGGGGGTGTTGGCAGGGGGTGACCCTTTCCTGCTGCCACCTGAGGTCCCTGCCAGCCCCAGGAGCAGGGAATGGCTTTGGCCACCAGGCAGTCCCATCCTGGGCATTTATTAATGGCTTTGTCAGCCCAAGTGTTTCATTTCTCCTCTGCTGAGGCCTTCCTGGGCCCTCCAGATCCTGCTCCAGAGGAGCAAACTCCTTCCCCTTGGATTGGTTTGGGCCAGGCTGGATTTAACTGGACCTGGTGAGCTGGGAATGGCCAAAAAGAAGGAGTCAGACAGGAGTAGGGGTGGGATTGCTTGGTGCAGCTTCCTGCCAGCTCGTAGTGACCTTAAAGATTTGTTTCATTGTTGGGTTTTTTTCTTGGGTTTTTTTTTTTATTTGGTTTTTTTTTTTTTTTTTTTATTATTTGTTTTTTTTGGGGGGGGTTGTTTTGGTTTTGGGGGTTTTCTGTTTGTTTTTTTTTTTTTTTTTTTTTTTAAAGAAAAGTTTTGCAGAGGAATTCTCTTTGGAATTAAAATGCTCCAGAGCAAAAGCAGAACTGTCACCCCTCTGCCTCTGAACTGGGGGGGGGTGGGGGGCTTTTCACCCCTTCCTACTGGTTTAGTTGCTGGTTTCTGCAGTGCACACAGACTGGGAGGAAGGCAACCAGTAGCAGCCTTCTACTGGTGCTTTCCAGCCATTCCCAGCAGGGATAGAAGCAGGAATGGGAGTCCTGGGAGTCCAATGGGATACGGGAAGCGACGGAGAAAGGATTTTGACTTTAATACCAGAAGTGCTGCTTGGATTTAGGGCTGGGAATAACTTGGGGAAGAGAGGTTCCTAAATTCTTGCTCTATTCCCATCCTTTTCCTTCCTGCAAGCTGCTGATCCTAATCCCAACCCTCTGTCTTTCCAGGGTGCTCCTCTTCCCCCCTCTCTCCAGTCGCCTCCGGTACCTGATCCACCGGACTGTGGAAAATGTGGATTTATTGAGCAGCTTTTCAGTGGGAGAAGGATGGAGGAGGAGGACAGTCATCTGTCACTCTGCTGTCAGGTAGGGTGGGCTGGATCCCAACCACCACTTTTTCCTTTGCCTGGGGACTTTTTCCTCAAGCTCAGGAGCACGAAGCTGCCTGCTGCTTCCCAGCCAAGAGGAGGGGGGGGGTTTATCCCAATCATTAAGGAAGAAGAGGGTCTGTTTCTTTCATTTTTTTTTGCTTTGTTTTCTGCTTTTTCTATGGATTTGATGCTGCTGCTTTTCCTCCTCTCTCTCTTTAATACCACCAAGTCCTGCTTGGCTTTAGGGCTGGGATTTAAACTTGGGAATAACTTGGGGAGGAGAGGTTACTAAAATTCTTCCTACCTCCCCATCCTTTCCACCCCTAAATGCCCCATTACTCAAGTCCCTTGCTCATGCCCTTGCTCTCCTCTTTTTCCCAGGCTTCCCAGTGAGATTAATGACCAAAAACCCAGCACCAACCCCCCAAGACCCCAGAGACCTCCCCAACCCTGGAGCCGGGGGGGCCGAGGCGGGAGATCCCGGCACGGTGGGGAGATCCTGGGGGACAATTCCCGAGCCTGTGTGGGGTCTGGCAGGATCAAAAGGCCACCCTGGAAGAAACCAGACAAAGCCCTCTATGTCCCCAAAGCCATGAGGAAGAAAGAGGACTGGGGGGGGAGGGGGACCCCAGTGGTGGTGGCTGCTGCCACCTCGGGTGAGGAAGGGGCACAAGAAGAAGGGATTTGCCCTCCAGCTTCACTCAGGGCCACTCAGGAGGAGCTGGGTGGGTCTGGAGGTAGCCCAGGGAGTGTCTTTGTGGCCCTTGGCAAGCAGCAGGAGCCTGGTGAAGAGTGTGTTGGTGGCAGGGAGGAGGAGGAGGAGGAGGAGAAGGATGTCCCATCCTTGGAGGACAACAAGGATTTCTTCTCCGGGCAGCCAAGTGAGGACAAAGACTGCTCAGGTTCCCTTTCTGCAGAGAATAAAAAGCCAAGTGAAGCAGAAGAGCAAGGGCAGAGCTGTGCCAAGACACCAGAAGGTACCAAACCCCTGTGCCACCTGCAAACTGAAGACCAAAGCAGTCAGGGTGCCCTGGAGTGCCCCAAAACCTCCTCCCTATCCCAGGGTTGCAGCAGTGACTCCTGCGTGGGGCTCTCTGCTGCAGAGCTGAGCTCAACATCCCTGGGGCTGGAGAACCAAGGGAAGAGCTGTGCTGCTGCCAAGAGCCTGGAGAGCAGCAGCAATGTGTCACTGCCTGAAGGAGAGGGCAAGGACTTGGGGAACACCAGGATGGAGGGAAGGGAGAGATCCTCCCAACTGGAAAACCAAGATGAAGAGTGCCCCAGTCTTGGCCAGAACCCTCCAGAACCCCCAAAGGAAGCACCTGAACCCATCCCTGGTGCCTCTGAGGAGCAGAGTGAGTGCTGGGAGGATGCTGCAGTCCAGAACCACAGTGGGAAGGTGGAAGAAGGAGAGGAGAAGTGTCCAGGCTTGGCTGAGGAGCTGTGGCAGGAGCTGCACTTGGCTGCAGGAGGCAGGGAGGAGAACAGGCATGGGATGGAGGAGGAGTGTCCTGCAGAGCTCTTTGCAGAGGTAAATGTTCAGCCAGCCATGGGGAGTGACTCTGGGGCAGAGTGGGTGGCAAAGTGAGGACACAGTGGTTGTCCCTGGGAGGAAAATCCCTGCTGGCTGCAGGAATCATAGAGCTATGGAATGGTGGAAGTGGAAGGGATCTTAAAGATCACCCAGTGCCACCCCCCAAGCCAGGGACAGGGACATCTCCCACCAGCCCAGAGTGCTCCAAGCCCCATCCCAACCTGACCTGAGACACTGCCAGGGATGGGGCAGCCACAGCTCCTGGGGGCAACCTGGGGCTCAGCAAAAAATTTCTCAAGACTCAACATTTCTCAAAAATTTCTCAGAATTTCTCAAAGCTTTTTTTTTTCAAAAAATTTCTCAACCTCCCCTCTGCCAACTCAAAGCCATCCCCCCATATCCTCTGCTTCTACTTCCCTGTAAAAGAAAAAAAAAAATAAAAATCCCCATTTTTTTTGTAGCCTCCCTTCAGGTGTTCAGGACCAAGGAGGGGATGGCTCTTAGAAGTGAAATCCTGTCTGGGTTTGTTTTTTTTTTTTAAATCTTTGTTGTTTGGTTGTGTTTTTTGGTTTGTTTTTTTTTTTTAATTCTCAGATCTTGGGCCACTTAACTGTGAAGGACATCAGCATTGAGAGGATCAGTGTGGATTATTCCAGCTATGGAGATGCTCAGCTCAATGAGGGGGATTTTGGCCACGTAACTGAAATCTATGACTTCTCCCCCTCCCTGAAAACAGAGCACCTGCTGGAGATGTTCTCAGATTTCCAGTGAGTACCAGCAGGGCTGGGAAGGGAGCAGGAAGGAGCCACAGACAAAACAACACCCCAGACACAAAAAAAAAAAAACCCCAGACACACAAGAGGAGCTGAGGAATTGGGAATTTTGGTTTGGCCTCCTCGATGCTCTTTCTGTGCCTTCAGGGATCCTTTCCTCCAATTTATACATTATTTAAAAGCCATTTGGTTCTTCAGGGCTCTCTCAGACACACAGTAACCTACATACAGGCTTTTTTTCCTGCTGCTCTGGCTTCAGGGAGAGTCTTCAGGTGCTTTCTAGGAGCTTCTCTGGCTTTTCACCCGATGCTTGGGTGAAATCAGGTGCTTACCTAAATCCTTGCAAGAAAAAGGACCCAGTCCTGCTGGTGGAGGTAAAATTTAGTGTGGAAAACAGCCTTGGGCTGAAGGGAGTGACCTTGGATCAGTAGCAGGACCAGAACAAAGTGCTGGTGATGAAGGTGCAGCTCTGTTCTCTCTTTTCCTCCTGCCATCCTCCTCCTCTGCTGATAGAGCTGGGCAGGAACACTTCCCTTCAATTAAAAAAACACTTTTCACCTTTTAAATAACCTGCTGCTGCCTGGCTTTCCTCTGAAGTGTTTGTTTTTTTTTTTTTTTTTTGTCCACTCTCTGTGAAAGCAAAACTGGGCTGCAAATTGATGGCTCTAATCTGAGCAGTCAATTTTACTTGTATTTCCTCTGCTGCAGGAAAAGCTCTGAACTCCAAGCTCACATTTCCCACTGACACTTGATTAGATTTTTCTCTCCCTCTCTTCACCCTGAGCTTTGGAAACCACATTTATAAATCACCTGCTTTTTTTGGAGGTGCCTGGGCAATGGGGTGGTGGTTGTAGAGCACTGCATAGCAGAAAAAGCTGATTTTTGTGTTAGGGGGCTGAAGCTGAGGTTCATTTTTTTTTGGCCAAGGATTTCTTTGGAGGAGAAGGAGAATTTTTGGGGCAAATGATGGGGGTGATTGCAGATTGTGTTCTCCTTCCCTTCTCTTTTCTCTCATGGAAAATGGGTCTAATGCTCTGAAAAGCACCAACCACCTACCTAAAAACCCAAGGATTCTTGATAACTCAAGGTTTTACTTGTGGAGGGGAGGGGTGTTTTTTTTTTTTTTTTCTTTTCTTATTAATAAAATTCTATTGTCTTTTCATTTCAGTGAGAGTGGCTTCAAAATCCAGTGGGTTGATGACACACATGCCCTGGGAATCTTCTCCAGCCCCTCTTCAGGTAGGGTGACTCCATCCCTGGATTCTAAAGGGATTTTTGGAGCTGCTGGGGGGATTTCTGAGCTCATCCACAGCCTCCCTGTCCAGCCAGGGAAGTTTGCATCCTGCAGCTTTGTGCCCAGGGTACTCAGGGTTCATCACCTCATTCTCCCTGCACACTTGAAAGGTTTTTAAGGCTTTTTGAGGAGCTGGAATCATTTTGCTGGGGATGTGTGGAACTTGCTGCTTTGCAAGAGCTGCAGGTTTTTAATGAGCTGGGATAATAACCAGGGCACCTTTTGTTTTCTGAGCCACTCCTGCTGCATTTCCAGGCATGAAGCTGCTTTGGCACTTCAGCTTTTTGTTTTCTCCTCACATAGAGGGGCAGAATTCCTCCACAGTCACCTCCAGGGGCCCTTCTGGTACCTCCTGGCCTTGGGGACAAACAGCCCAAGAGGGCAGAGAAGAGAAGTTTCCATCCAAGAGTGGCTGTAGTCCAAAAACTTTTTTTTTTTCCTCCTTAGGATTCAGTCTAAGAATGCCAGAGTTGTCTTTTAAGCCATCTTTCTATTTTCTTAGAGAATTCTTTATACTGAAATACATATTTTACATATTCTCCCTGTGTGAGGGATGTGATGTCAGCCTGAGGTGACCAGAATTCAGCTGGTTTCAGCACCAGGTAACTCCTCAGCTGCTGATGCTCAAATGACTCAGGGTTCTGACACCATGGACTCTTTTTTTTATTATTAAAGCCACCAAACCTCAGGCTCCTAACCTCAGCAAATTTCTTTTTTGAAGCATCCCAAGCCCTGGGGAGACGTTTCCCTTCTCTAAAGATCCGACCACTGATCCATGCAACAAAGCAGTCCAAGATCAAAGCACTTCAGAGACCAAGTAAGAATCTTTTTTTTTTTTTTTTATATTATTACTAGTATACCACAGCTGTGGGGTTTTTTTTTTTACCTTTGTTTCAGCCACCCCCTGGCCCAGTTAAGCCCCCTGGGTCAGTAGTGTTGCTTTCTGCCTGTTGTTTGCAGGTTGCAAGAGGTGGAGGTGATGATAAAATCAAATTTGCAGGGCAAATCTTACTTAAAAGGGAACTGTTGTTACCTGTGGTTAAGCTTTCAGTCACTCTTTCTCCCTTCTACATGAGAACTGAATTTAAAAAAAAAAAAAAAAGGCATTAAATGCTGTTGCTTCTTGTTTGCTCTCCAGCTGTGTGGGTGCTGGCTGAGGCCAGGGGGTGTTATTTGCTTTTTGTGTGCAAAGCTGGCAGCAAGGAGTGGTGGGGAGAGCCTGGAGCAGGAGGAAAAAGTCAAATTTCTCTGCCCTGGGACAGGGAATAAATGAGACAGCACCGAGCACACCCCCCCCCCCCCATCCCCAGGTTGTGTGGTTGGCAGAATTTTATTCATTCTCAGGTGAAGGAAAAAAAATGGTTAAAAGCTTAGCCATCAGCATTGTTTTATTTCTTTTTATTGCCTTTTAAAATCATAGTGTAATCAGTTATACTTGCCACAGTAAAGGAGTGCCATGAATCTTGGAGCAGCAGAGACTTTGCTGAACAGACAGCTCAACTCCTGCAGCACATTGCAGTTGGAAAAACCCAAGTTCAGAATTAATGTGGTAAAGGGACACTGTCACAGGTGGAAGTTCCTGGGTCTTTAGATTTCAAAGAAACAGCAAAAAGAATTAAATTGGGTTTTGCACTCTCCCCCTTCAGCTGTTTCCATCCCCAACTCTTGCTGCAGCTTTTTAGCACAGCCCTGGGTCAGGTGATGAACTCCTCCTGGGGAGTTTAAAAATACATTTTTTTATGTATTTTTTATGTATTTTGCATCTGTATAAACCAGAATTTATTGCTTCAAATACAAATTTAAATCTTTATGAGCTGACAGTGTCTCTTTTGAGCTTTCTCAAGAAGAGAGGCAGCTTTATTTCCCAGTGCTTGGGGTCTGCCCCTTCTGGTTTTGAAGCTGCTGCTGGGCTGCCTTTAGGAATAAAACTTCTGAAAAAAAAGCAAGCAAAGCCCCCATTGCTAACTGGATAATAAATATGCAAACACTTACTGATTAATAATTAGGTAATTACCAAACCCACTGTGGACTTGGTAAAGTTTTGGTCTATTGATTTCTTGTAAGATGAAACTGTAGCAAGCCAGGTGTCTATTTCCACCAGAAACAGGAGGTTTCCCAAAGCATCTGATAGGTTTAGCTGTTTATTTTATTTATTTATTTTTTTAAATACAGATTATTTTCCTTGTTGCTTCCTAAGGACTCAGCCTGCTGGTTTGGAAGAGTCTAAATTGAGCTCAGACTTTTCTGTGCCTGGATGAAATGGTTGGACTGTGTTGCCTTCATTTTGTTCTCAGAGATGTGACTTGCTGAATTTTGCCCAGAATCATCAGGAAATTGCTCAAAGGGGGGGGAAAAAAAAAATTCTGCCCCTGCAGGAGAGGCCTGGAGCTTAATCACAACCAAATAGCTTTTGAAAAACCTCAAGTCCAAATCTGGAATCCTAAAAGAAAAACCAATTTACTGGGCAGGGATGGAATGATTTGCTCATTTTCATTCTGTACAGGAATTAAGAAAATAGAAATCAGCCTTTCTTCTGCTGGTCCTGTGGTTTAGCCTCAAGATTCTTCCTGGACAAGCACTTAATGATTTTCACCTATTTTTTCTTTGTTTTTTTTCACCCAGAACTCCTTCATCTTGCAAAAGAAAGACCCCAAACTGACACTGCAGTGGCCAAGAGGTTGGTGACCAGGGCCCTGGGATTGAAGCACAAGCAGCAGGACAGCTCAGGCACTGAAATGCTCCTGCCAGAAAACTTGGATCAGGAAGAATAAACCAACCTCAGCTAAGAAAAAAAAAACCAACCAAACACAAGAAGATGTCTGGATGAGCATGGCTGCAATATTATGCATGCAGAAGAGTTAAGTTGTCACCAGGGTGTTCTCTAGGGATTAGCACTGGTCTTTTCTTTCTAAAGTTTTTTGTTCATGAGATCTTGAAGAGCCAAGCCCCAGGAGGGTTGGTGTGAAACTCCTCATCCCAGAGGAGCAAACACATCTTGCCCTGCTCTGTTTCAAAGCATCTCTTGCTGGCAGAGCAGCCATGAATTAAGAAAAAAAAAATGCATTGAAGAAAAAAAATGCATTAGAGTAAGGAAAAAATAATGCATTAGAGTAAGGAAAAAAAAGAGTAAAGAAATTGTATCTTGTTGGCCAAAATTCATCTCAGAAGTGCAGAGCATCTGCAGGAGTTAAAGGAAAAATCTGTTTAATGTTTACTTGGTTGTAATGTTCTTGTTAAAAATCTCACCCAATTGACAAGTATTTGAACACAAACGAGTTGGAGAGTTTGTCCTTATTTACCTGGGGTTTACAGAGCCTGATCTGTTCTGCTGCACTGCTGGCATGGCAAGTTGGCATTTATTGATTGGGGAAAAAAACCCCAAACTTGTCAATTTTGCTGTGCCAGAGCCTGGTGTTAGGAGATCACAAGAGCATCCACCCCACCTCAGCCTCTTGGTGCTCCCCAGTCCAGCATCCTGAGAACAAAATGGAGTTTTCCAGCTAAAAACCTTTGCTGGAGGCCACTGGATAAATAACAGAGCTGGATAAATAGCAAAAGCCTTCTGCATCCTTTTAAGCCTCACAACATCCCTGTGAGGTAGGTGATGGAGAGCACAAGTTTAAATGCAGTTTCAATCCCCCTCTGGACTGAAATGGCAGCTTTGAGTATTCCCTGGAGCTGCTTGTGTCCAAAACACAGTGGGAGAAGAAACTTTTCAGTACCAGAAATGAGGGAACAAGACCCTTAATTTTCAGGGAAGAGAAATACACAAATGGCATCTAAAACATTTGGTCTGGGTAAACCATTTTTATTCAAGTAGCTGTGCCTGAAAAAAAAACCTGTAGCAATGCACATCCTCAAACAAACAGAGGAACATGCTTAGCACCATTGTGAATTTACCAAGTGTGAAAACCCTTTGCAAGGCACCTTACACAAGTGGGTCTGGGACCCTGAAAGCCAGGAGTTTACCTTTGGAAGGTTCAGTGATGCTACAATGCTTTAATTAAATCCTTTTAAGGGAAGACAGAGGGAATATCCAGCTTAGAAGGGAAGATTTAGATGTTCTCATCCAGGGAGTGAGCAGCTTACTGTGGAATGGAAATGATCAGTCCAGTGGAATCATCAGATCTCCAAATTCTTGGATATTTTGAGGGAGTTGGAGCTTCATGGAGGAAACAGTTTCAGAGCTGATGCTGGGAGTCGATTGGTGCCCACAAGAGTTTTTTTTCAGTATCAAATCAGGCATTATTATCCCATTCTGCCCAGAAAAAGCTGCTGCAATGCTGTGGGTTTGGGGTTTTTTTTTTTTCCCCTTTCCTGTGTTTCTTTGCTAAACTGGAGGAAGGAGGTGGCAGCACTGAGGTTTTGCTGTGCTGGAGAAGCAGCAGCATCCATGGAGGCATCAAGGAGCTTAAAGAGACCAAAATTAATGCCTTGAAGGGAACAAATGGTAAAGACAGCTCTAAGGGCCCCCCAAAAAAGGAGAAATTGGGCTAGAGGAGGCACTGCAAAGTGAAGGGAGAACTGATGATGGAGCAGGTTGGGATGGTGAAGACACAGAGCCAAGTGGAGTTTCAGAGCCTCCTGAGGAGGAGGAGCTGGAGTTGCAAGCAACACAGGTGGTCTGAGCAGCTAAACTGGGAAGGAAGGCATCTTTTAGCAAATAATTTACCTTGCTGATTTAGTGTTTTGATTGTTTGCTTGATTTTTTGGTTTTTTTTCTCTTGTGCAGTGGTTAAGGGAAATCACCAAAGCAGGAACCTCTCTTCTTTAAATAGTGGGGGTGGGAGGCAGAAATCTTCTATCGGGTGGACACCTTATTATTTGTGAGTCCACTGAAGTGATCAAACTTCTGCTCTGTTTCCTCACTGAAAGAACCACCTGGGAGGGGACAGAAAGAACACAGGAGGTAGCAAGGGGAGGTTGAAATCTCCAGGTTCTGGCATCACCTGCAAAGGAGGCTGTGGAAATGAAGCCCAAGATTTTTCCTCCTCATTAATTTAAGCATGAACTCTAGCCAGAAGTGGGTTCTGTTTCTTTTTCTTAAGTAGGACCTTGCTTTTCTTTGTTAATCAAGAGACAATGAAAGCCAAATACGTTGCTTTTTCAGTATAAATATTTTTCAAGCTCAGCTGGGGAACCTATCCAACACTTCAGTGCCTGCTCATCCCAGGGAAGTGGGAGCTAAGGCACAACCTGAAGCATGAGACACACACACAAGTATTTCCCTTAAAAAACAAACAAACTATGATTAAAAAAATCATCAATGGTTACATTTTTTCAAAAAAAACCACTCCTTGAAGGACTCCAGCCAGCTCAGTTTAGCTTCCAAAGCCCCCAAACTTCATTCCATTTACACACGGTCTTGACAGGGGACTGTTCACAAAAATTTAAACTAGTTTGGCTTTGAGATTTCCAAGACCAAAAAAAAAAAAAATACATAAATCCCAAATGCTAACACCTTATATATAGTCAAGAAAATGCAGAATTTCTCAGGAGGGAACAAAACATTGGAATTTCTGCCTTGAGCAGAGGGCTCTGCTTCCCACATCCCCGCTCGTGTTTGCTTTTAAAGACCAGAGGAGCTTTGAGCTCTGAAGGGGTCACCAGAGGAGCTTTGAGCTCTGAAGGGGTCATTCCCAGGTTGGAAATAATTTGAAGAGGAGCAGGGGGCAAAGGGAGGGAGCAAAGCATTCCCTGGAGGAGCATTCCTGCTGCTTCTCTCACCTATGTGGCAGTTGTACATCCAGATGCGTTGCCCATCGTAGCGGCTCCTGCACTTCATCACATTGTTGGAGTAATCAGACTCAGCAACCTCATAGTTGGGGTTGATGACAACCTGGGGAGGAAAAAAAAAAAGAGATTTCAAGGTGGGCAGGACACAATCTGCTTTTTTATTACACTGTGACGTGGGGGGTTTTAACAGCAAACATTTTCATTGAGTTTACAAGCAGACGAACCACTCGATTAAAGCTTTTCCCCAGGACAGACCCTCAGCCACTTCCTCAGGGCAGACAAAAAAATCATTGCCTTTCACTCCTCCAGTTCCAATTCCAGTTCCAGTTTTCTGTTTTTAGAACCCAACAATTCCCCCCAGGTGCACAGACAGGAGGCACAGCTCCTCCCAGAGCTGAAGCCCCCCCATGAAGCCAGCGCTGTCTGCAAACCCCCAAAAAAACCCAGTGCAGGACACAAGTGGGGTGCTGTGCATGCAGGTAACACACCCAAGCATCACAAGGCTCGTGTAAGACCAGCAAGAAGAAACCTGGAGGCACATTTCCTCAAGACATCCCCAAATTGGCTTTTATTTCTTTTCACTTGGCAATTCCGCCAGTCGGGAACGTTCGGATGCCCCGGTGGGGAATTCTTTGTCTTTTTAGCTCTCCTGGGAATAGAATCTCTTGGTCTGGAGAACTTATAGTGCTGCAGGAGCCACAAAAAACCATCAGCAGTGTCTCCCTCGTTTGCTGCCATACCTGGAAGAGGTAATCTCCTGGGGGAACATCCGTGATGTCGATCCACTGGCAGTCGATGTCGTGGCGATAGACATCCCAGCACCCAACAGTGATGCCTTGCTCACCAAAATTGGCACATTCATACTGCTTCTGCACATCTGAAAAAAAAAAGCCACAAAAGGGTTAGGTTCACAGGCAAGAGGAAAGGGCTGCTTGCTCTCTCCAGCTCCCCAAAAGTAACCAGGAGCTGCACAGAGGGTGTTGGGGATGAGCTGGGATGCGGCTGCTGCCTCCTGCACCTCATCCCCCAGAGGCACCTCTGGGGATTCCTCCTTTTTCCAGAAAATCTCCTTTTTTCCCTCAGAAAATCCACCCAGAGGTTTTTTCAGAGCCAGCAGAGGGAGGTTGCTGAGGTGTGGATCCCTTCAGGGATTCTCTGGGTCCTGCAGACATCATCTCAGAACCAGTTTCTGGTTCCTCCCAGCCCAGCTGGGGACATTTTGGGAAGCAGCCACCTCTACCAGGACAGAAAAAAAAATTCCCCAGCACCAAGGGCTCTGGAAACCACACCTGCTTCACACTCTGTGTCTTCCAGACAGAAGCTGGCTTTGTGTCCCTCAGCCACCTTGGTTCCATTGAGGTTCAGGAGATCATAGTGGGTGAAAACCTCCATGCTGTGGTAATGCCTGCAAAGCACAGAGAGGGAGAATTATCCTCAGGGAAGACAAATCCCCCTTTAACCAGGGGGAAAGAGCTGCCCTGGCAGGGATGGTCCATGGTCTGTGGTCCAGATCCATCTCTTTGTGCTGCTGCATCCCTCAGGCCAAGGATTTCACCTCCCAGGGGTTTAAATTCACAGCATGGGAAGTGTCAGAGCTCTAGGAAGTGCTGGAGGAGCCAGGAAATATTCCCCATGCTTTAATCCATCCTTTGTGCTGCCCCTCCTCCTGGCTTCTGGCCTGGAGATCTCTTTACACATCTGTTTCAGAGGAATCAGATCACCCCATGGTTGATAAATGCCAAGAAATGGGAAAAAAAAATTAAATTTTAAGGTCATCTAGTGGCCCTGACATAGCCCAGATCCAGAAATATTCCACCTGCTCCTTAAGAACGGGGCTGGATGTGCCCAGAGCAGCAACCTGGCTCTATCTATCTATCTATCTATCTATCTATCTATCTATCTATCTATCTATCATTCATTTATTTATTTATGTATTTTCTTTCTTTCTTTCTTTCTTCCTTTCTTTCTTTCTTTCTTTCTTTCTTTCTTCCTTTCTTCCTTTCTTTCTTTCTTTCTTTCTTTCTTTCTTTCTTTCTTTCTTTCTTTCTTTCTTTCTTTCTTTCTTTCTTTCTTTCTTTCTTTCTTTCTTTCTTTCTTTCTTTCTTTCTTTCTTTCTTTCTTTCTTTCTTTCTTTCTTTCTTTCTTTCTTTCTTTCCTTTCTTTCTTTTCTTTCTTTCTTTCTTTCTTTCTTTCTTTTCTTTCTTTTCTTTCTTTCTTTCTTTCTTTTCTTTCTTTTCTTTCCTTTTTCTTTCTTTCTTTGGAATGGAAATTTCTTGGCAGAAAACTTCCCAACAGATGGAACCAGCACAACCCAGCAGCTGGGCTGACACCCAGGAAAGGTTTCAGCACTTGGAATGGGGCAGTGTTGGTTTGGGAGGCCCCAAACTCCCCAAAATTAGACCCCAGCAGGGTTGGGGAGATGTGGAACTCAGGATTGGTGGTTCAGCAAAAAAAATTAAACCTGTGCCTGGCTCCAGTTGGAGTCCAATGGGACTTGGAGAGCAGGGAAGGAGCTGGTTGAAACCCAGCTGGGTGCTCCAGAGGGATGCAAACCACTGGGTTTGATCCCAACCATGGAATCAGGAGCAATCCTGCAGTGCCAGGACATTGTAGGGACCAGGAGAGGGGCCCCAAATATCTGGGGACTCTTGAGCCTGTCTGTAGTTTGACTCTTGAGGGCAGACAGGGATTAATTCCAAAGCCACTGCTGAGGAGGTTTTCTTTTTGAAAAAATAAGAATTAAAAAAAGAGAGGGCAGAAATCCCCTCCTTCCCAGCTGTAAAAATAATCATGGCTTAAAAACTTCCAACCAGCATCCTTGCAGCATCACAGATAAAGGAGGAGGAAGGAGAGAAGGGGAGGAATTTTTTTCCTGTAGAGAGTGAGTTTCTTCTTACCTCCTTCCTGCCTTTCCCTTAACCACATAAAAAAAAAACCCACCAAAATTGCCACCTGCCAGAAGTTAATCACTTTGCACTCCCTGCCACAGGTTTTTCCCAGTTTTTTGTTCTACTTCCACATCAAAAACCAGGGAAACAGAAGCTGGAGCAAGGCAGGGATGGGGCATCCTGCAGTGGCTGAGCTGCTGACTTGGAGCTTGCCTGATTTGGCTGCTTCTGCTAAAAATTTGAGGTTCTCAAAGTCTGAGTCAGTTTCTAAGCTATGTCTGAATCACTCAGAGAGGTGTTTACATTCAGCTGTTTACAGACTGGAAAGATTGAAGAGGAATTGAGTTCATCCTCCTCCTCCCTATAAACAGAATCCAGTTGCAAGCACACAGATGGTTCTCAGCCTCTTCCTCATCTTTTCCCAACACAGCTCCTCCCAAAAAGCTCCAAGTGCTCCCTTTCCCCAGCCTGCAATATTTTCAAAGCTTTCCAAAACCCACACATCCCCCCCAACCCCTTCCTAAAGGAGCCAGAAGGATGGAGACCCTACACTGCTCCAGGTTTCCTGCTCCCCTGGACCCCTCCATCCCTATTTACCTCCAGTTCCCTGCTGCCAAGCTGGGAAAAAATTCTCTTTGTGGGAAAATTCCCTTTGTGCCTCCATCCCTGAGCAAACCTGGTGCCAGGGTAGGTGACCACAGGTTTTCCCAAGCTCCAGGTTGGAAGCAGAGGGACACTGAGGCACTGCCAGCTCCATGTCTCCTGGGTTAGGAAGGTTGCAAAAGTCTCTCCAATGGCAGAATTCCCAGCTTGGATGTTTTCAAAGCCAAAGCCTCATGAGATTGTGCACTAGAGGTTAAAACCTAGCTCCTTTCTAGCCCAAATTAGAGAAAAAAAATCAATCTTTTTAAGAAACCATCATTTCAGAAGCAAAGCATCTGGATGGCTTGGTCCCCAAAGCCTCCCCCCTGCTTTGCTTTGGCTGAAACCATCAGCTCCCCCCTGAAAAGTGATGGGAGGGGGGGGGGAATTTCCCATGGGATAAAAATAAGAACAAACCAAGCTCTCCACTGACTCCAGGTAAAAAGAAACCTGCAGAATCCTGGAATCTTCTGGAGCCCTTGCCCAGGGGAGGGAAGCAGCTGAGATGGCTGCACCTTCCCATACACGATGGGCACCCACTTCCTTCTGTCTGTCTGGGCTCTGCACCTCTCCCAGTGGGCACCTCCACCTCTGCCTTTTCCAGATTTCACTTTTCCTCTCCAATTTTCCCTCAAATTCCCTCTGGGAATAACTCAGCTGCCCTGCTCCCCCCACCCCTCCCCCCAACCCCAGCATCACCGCCCGCAAACCGACCCCAAACCCCCATCCAGCAAAAAGGGCTGAAAGGCAACCCCAACCATCCCAAACCCATCCCAAACCCATCCCAAACCATTCTGGGGGGTCCTGACCTGTGGCAGTCGTGCCAGACCCAGGCGTGGCGACCGTTTTTGGGTCGGAAATCGGATTGTCCATTGTTGTGGATCTGGGAGGAGAAGCGGAGCAGGCGGCGGTACCCGGAGGTGATGGAGGTGTTGGCAGCTGAGCTGGCCAAACAGTTCTCCTCCAGGGCACACTGCAACATGAACATGGGACGGTCCTCCAGGTAGGCTGTCTGCTCCACCAGCTCGGCGTTGAGGACCAGGTCAGGGGCAGCTGGGAGGAAAAAAAAGGAAAAAAAAGGAAAAAAAAAGGAAAAAGATTGGAAATCGGAAATTTCGGGAGTTGGAAGGGATCTCTGGGAGTGCAAACCCCGGTCAGAGTGCTCAGAAATGCAGCCAGATGGGTGCTGGAAGGCTCCAGGAGATGCCAGAACCTCTCTGGGAAGCCTCTGTCAGGGCTCCCTCTGCCCTAAAGTTTAAAAAACCCTTCCTTGGGTTGAGGTGGAATTTCTGTGCTGACTTGAGTCCATCGCCCATATCCTGCTGCAGGGCTAAGTCAGAAGAGGCTGTCCTCAAAAATCAGAAGAGGTTGTCCCCAAAAGTCAGAAGAGGCTGACCCTAAAAATCAGAAGAGATTGTCCCCAAAAATCAGAAGAGGCTGTCCCCAAAAATCAGAAGAGGCTGTCCCTAAAAATCAGAAGAGGTTGTCCCTAAAAATCAGAAGAGGTTGTCCCACAAGTCAGAAGAGGTTGTCCCCAGAAGTCAGAAGAGGTTGTCCCACAAGTCCGAAGAGGCTGTCCCCAGAAACCAGAGTAGGTTTTCCCCCCATAAATCAGAAGAGGTTGTTCCCAAAGTGAGAAGAGGCTGTCCCCAAAAATCAGAAGAGGTTGTCCCACAAATCAGAAGAGTCTGTCCCCACAAATGAGGTGAGGCTGCCCCTAAAAATCAGAAGAGGTTGTCCCCCAAAATCAGAAGAGGTTGTCCCCAAAAGTCAGAAGAGGTTGTCCCACAAGTCAGAAGAGGATGTCCCCAGAAACCAGAGGAGGTTTTCCCCCCAAAAATCAGAAGAGGTTGTCCCCACAAATCAGGAGAGGTTGTCCCCAAAAATCAGAAGAGGTTGTCCCCAAAAGTCAGAAGAGGTTGTCCCACAAGTCCGAAGAGGCTGTCCCCAGAAACCAGAGGAGGTTTTCCCCCCATAAATCAGAAGTTGTCCCCAAAGTGAGAAGAGGCTGTCCCCAAAAATCAGAAGAGGTTGTCCCACAAATCAGAAGAGTCTGTCCCCACAAATGAGGTGAGGCTGCCCCTAAAAATCAGAAGAGGTTTTCCCCACAAATCAGAAGAAATTGTCCCACAAGTCAGAAGAGGACGTCCCCAGAAACCAGAGGAGGTTTTCCCCCCATAAATCAAAAGAAGTTGTCCCCAAAGTGAGAAGAGGCTGTCCCTAAAAATCAGAAGAGGTTGTCCCACAAATGAGGTGAGGCTGTCCCCAGAGGTCAGAGGTTTTCCCCACGAATCAGAAGAGCTTTTCCCCTGTATAAACGTGTTCATAACATTAATCAGATCCCCTCTCAGCCTTCTCTCCAGACCCAACAGCCCCAGCCCCCTCATCCTTTCTCCACAAGGCACTTCCAGTCCCTCCCTCATCCCTGTAGCCCTTTGTTGGACCCTCTCAAGTAAATCCCTGTCCCTCTAGAACTGGAGGGCCCAGATCTGGATACAACTGATGGGCTAACCAAAAAAAAAAAAAAAACCCCAAAATTTCCTGCCCAAGATGGGACCCAACCCCTCTCCTCCCACTGCATTTCTCAGCCCCAGCAGCAGGAATTTCCCCTTTTGGTTTCCAGAGCTTGTGTATTTCAGGGCAAACAATTTCTGCCAAACTGAGATAAAAAAAAAAAAAAACAAAAGAAAACTGAATTTTACTCACTCTCTGAGCAGGACACCCCAGCCCCAAAACGACCTCCTCCCCTGGGACAGGAGACGTGGGCTCCATCGTGACGACAGTGGGCAAGGGACATCTCTGTCCCTGAGCATTTGACACCACTCATGACCACGTTGTCAGCACTGATGTCCCCGTGCCAGTACCAGGTTTCCTGGGCAGAAAAAAATCAAAAAAAAAGACATTTCAGACTCTTTTTGGTCTCGCCGGAGGAATATCCATCACCTGCATCCTCCCTCCTGGGAATGGGAATTATCAGCCAGGCCAAAGGATGCTTGGAGCAGAGAAAAACTCAGGGAATCATAGAATCCTAGAATCCTAGGGGTTGGAAGGGACCTGGAAAGATCATCTAGTCCAACCCCCCCTGCCAGAGCAGGGCCCCCTAGAGTACATCCCCTAGGAACGTGTCCAGGTGGGTTTTGAATGTCTCCAGTGAAGGAGACTCCACAACCCCCCTGGGCAGCCTGTTCCAGGGCTCCGTCACCCTTACAGTAAAAAAATGTTTTCTGATATTCAACTTGAACCTCCTATGCTCCAATTTACACCCATTACCCCTTGTCCTATCACTGGTCACCACTGAGAAAAGCCTAACTCCATCTCCCTGACACTCACCCCTTACATATTTGAAAACATTGATGAGGTCACCCCTCAGTCTCCTTTTCTCCAAACTAAAGAGACCCAGCTCCCTCAGCCTTTCCTCATAAGGGAGATGTTCCACTCCCTTAATCATCTCAGTAGCTCTGCGCTGGACTCTTTCAAGCACTTCCCTGTCCTTCTTGAACTGAGGGGCCCAGAACTGGACACAATACTCCAGGTGTGGCCTCACCAATGCAGAATAGAGGGGGAGGAGAACCTCTCTTGACCTACTAACCACCCCCTTTCTAATGCACCCCAGGATGCCATTGGCCTTCTTGGCCACAAGGGCACATTGCTGGCTCATGGGCATCTTCTTCCTCACAGGAATTCTGCTGGATCCCTTCCCAGCCTCCTTGCTCTTCTCTGGACCTGCTCCAGCACCTCAATCTCCTTCCTGAGCTGAGGGGCCCAGAACTGGACACAGGACTCAAGCTGTGGCCTCCCCAGGGCTGAGCACAGGGGCAGAATCCCTTCCCTGGACCTGCTGGCCACGCTGTTCCTGAGCCAGCCCAGGATGCCATTGGCCTTCTTGGCCACCAGGGCACATTGCTGGCTCATGGGCATCTTCTTGTCTACCAGGACCCCCAGGTCTCTTTCACCTCCACTGCTCTCCAGCAGCTCAGCCCCCAACCTATACTGGGACATCGTGTTGTTCTTCCCCAAATGCAAAACTCTCCACTTCCCCTTGTTGAATTTCATCATGTTTCTCCCTGCCCAACTCTCCAGCCTGTCTAAGTCTCTCTGAATGGCAGCACAGCCTTCTGGTGTGTCAGCCACTCCTCCCAGCTTAGTGTCATCAGCAAACTTGCTGAGGGGATTGGGATCAACCCCCAGGCTGAGCACATTCCTTGCCCTGAGGAGTGTTAAGGAATTTCTGTCCCTGTTTTTGAGCTGGTTTAAATCTCTGCTGGTGTTTCTACCCAGCTGGAAAGTCACTTTGCCACCCATCCAGCTGATGGATTCATTGATCCTCAGCCTGGTTTCAGTCCTCTGTGCCTTTGGAGGGCTCAAAAATCATGTCAGAGGGTCTGACACAAAGGGAATCAAGCACCGTGCTGGAAATCCCAATGGAATCAAGGAATTTGAGGAGTACTGGGCTCTGCCTATCCAGAACCTGCAGCTCCTGGATTCAGGGAGGGATTCAGATGCTCAAATCCTGCTCACTCCTTCTTCACCACCCAGTTTAAAACTAAAAAAAAAAAACAACAACACAAAACTTGTGTGAAAGAGAAAAAAAAATTAAAAAAAAATCAACTCACATCCTCACACCACCCAACCTGAGCACACTGAACCCTGATGAAGCTGCTTGGGAGGAGGGGAGGGAATGAAGGGCTATAAAAAAAAAAATAATAATAATCCATCAGATCTTTTGGGTGTCAAAAGTGAGGGCACATCTCCAGGAAAAAAAAACAAACCATCTGTCCCATTGCATGAGGCTGTCTGAAGCAACTTTCTTGCACCCCCAGAGAAAGGGCTGCCCTGTTCTCCACACTTGGAGCTTTATCCTGGAGGTGCACAAGGGCCTTTTCTCCTCCAAATACCAGAAGTCTCAGCTCAAGGAAAAAATGTCTTGGGTTTTTGCTGGACTCTCAGGGCTGTGCCAATAAAGCCAGGCAGCTGGAAAGGCCACTGGTGAAGGGAGGTGGCTACCTGAGCAAACCAGCTCCAACAAGGGACTGGCTAAACCAGGCAGCTCCTGGGTAGCCAACCCTTAGGGACCTGCAGATCCCCTCTCTGACCATGGAAAACCATTCAATTCCTTGGAATCTCCCTGCCCAGCAGCCCAAGGTGCCCTCCTGGACTCTTGAGTTGGTTGCTCCTCAAAATTAAATTCAATGAGGGCTCCAGGCAGAGTTTTAAAGCCCTTTTTTCCCTCCAGTCTCCCTCTGGTTTTTCTCCTGCCCCCAGGATCCTGAAGTCATTTTGGGACCCAGAGATGCTGAATCTGGGTTCAGCACCCAACAGGTTGGAGATGGCACCCAAAGCCATCAGAGGGGCTTGGAGAGCAGAACCTTTCTGCTTTCTGCACCCCCATTTCACTTGTTTGCCCCAGATTTTGATTTCTAGAGATAATCTGGGGAAAAAAGGGTCTGGGGAAAAAAGGCCCCAGATTGTGATTTCTAGAGATTATCTGGGGAAAAAAGGGTCTGGGGAAAAAAGGCCCCAGATTTTGATTTCTAGAGATAATCTGGTGAAAAAAGGTCCCAGATTTTGATTTCCAGAGATTATCTGGGGAAAAAAGGGTGGGTTTTTGGTCTTAGGGAGAAACCAGTTTCATTTAGGAGCCCAAATCCCCATTTTCCAGCTGTCTGGAAACTGGAATAAAGCCCCAGAGTTTTAAAGCCCTTTTTTCCCTCCAGTCTCCCTCTGGTTTTTCTCCTGCCCCAAGGATCCTGAAGTCATTTTGGGACCCAGAGATGCTGAATCTGGGCTCAGCACCCAACAGGTTGGAGATGGCACCCAAAGCCATCAGAGGGGCTTGGAGAGCAAAACCTTTCTGCTTTCTGCACCCCCATTTCACTTGTTTGCCCCAGATTTTGATTTCTAGAGATAATCTGGGGAAAAAAGGGTCTGGGGAAAAAAGGCCCCAGATTTTGATTTCTAGAGATTATCTGGGGAAAAAAGGGTCTGGGGAAAAAAGGCCCCAGATTTTGATTTCTAGAGATAATCTGGGGAAAAAAGGGTCTGGGGAAAAAAGGCCCCAGATTTTGATTTCTAGAGATTATCTGGGGAAAAAAGGGTGGGTTTTTGGTCTTAGGGAGAAACCAGTTTCATTTAGGAGCCCAAATCCCCATTTTCCAACTGTCTGGAAACTGGAATAAAGCCCCAGAGTTTTAAAGCCCCTTTTCCCCTCCAGTCTCCCTCTGGTTTTTCTCCTGCCCCAAGGATCCTAAAGTCAGTTTGGGACCCAGAGATGCTGAACCTGGGTTCAGCACCCAACAGGTTGGAGATGGCACCCAAAGCCATCAGAGGGGCTTGGGGAGCAGAATCTTTCTGCTTTCTGCACCCCCATTTCACTTGTTTGCCCCAGATTTTGATTTCTAGAGATTATCTGGGGAAAAAAAGGCCCCAGATTCTGATTTCTAGAGATTATCTGGGGAAAAAAAGGCCCCAGATTTTGATTTCTAGAGATTATCTGGGGAAAAAAAGGCCCCAGATTTTGATTTCTAGAGATTATCTGGGGAAAAAAGGGTCTGGGGAAAAAAGGCCCCAGATTCTGATTTCTAGAGATTATCTGGGGAAAAAAGGTCCCAGATTTTGATTTCTAGAGATTATCTGGGGAAAAAAGGGTGGGTTTTTGATCTTAGGGAGAAACCAGTTTCATTTAGGAGCCCAAATCCCCATTTTCCAACTGTTTGGAAACTGGAATAAAGCCCCAGAGGTTACGTATTTCCTTTCAAAAATCAACCTGGATCTCCAGCATCTCCTCAGGTCTCTCTGTCCCTCTTCCACCTTCTGATCTCTGAGGGCTGGATCAGTCCAGAAAATTATCCTGCACCAGGCTTGCTGCCCAGCACCAGCTCCCTGATGCCTTTTATCCACCTGGGAAGGGGGTGGGAAGCTCCTGGCCTCCCCTCCATCCTCCAGCAGAGCAGCTGCTGCTCCCTGAGCCAAAGGTTTCACTGGAAAAGAACATTTAATTCCTTTGTGGTCATCCCAGGATTGGCAGCTGGGAGTTTTTACCCCTTGCTTAAGTGTCACTTTTAAACCTTGTGCAGGCAGGGAGGGTTCAGGGCACTTGTTGGGAAAGGAGCAAGAAATGCAGCCTTTTTCTTCTTGGGTTTGGTTTTTTTTTTTTCTTTCCCAACCTCTTCCAGTAGCCCCTTCCCAGCCCTTTCCAGGGATGTGGGAAGGATCAGGGATTCACCTGGAAGCAAAACCCACCTCAACTGCTCTTGGGCTTTCTCCAGCCAAGGATTTGAGGATGAATGCTCTGCTTTGGGGTTGCCTTTATCCTTTTTTTTTTTATTTTTTTTTCCCAACCTCTCCCCGTAGCCTCTTCCCAGCCCTTTCCAGGGATGTGGGAAGGATCAGGGATTCACCTGGAAGGCACAACTGGCAAAACCCATCCTCAACTGCTCTTGGGCTTTCTCCAGCCAGGGATTTGAGGATTGGGGTTGCCTTTTTCTTTTTTTTTTTAATTTTTTTTCCCAACCTCTCCCCGTAGCCTCTTCCCAGCCCTTCCCAGGGATGTGGGAAGGATGCAGGGATTCACCTGGAAGCAAAACCCATCTCAACTGCTCTTGGGCTTTCTCCAGCCAAGGATTTGAGGATTGGGGTTGCCTTTTTCCTTTTTTTTTTAATTTTTTTTCCCAACCTCTTCCAGTAGCCCCTTCCCAGCCCTTCCCAGGGATGTGGGAAGGATGCAGAGATTCACCTGGAAGCAAAACCCACCTCAACTGCTCTTGGGCTCTCTCCAGCCAAGGCTTTGAGGATGAATGCTCTGCTTTGGGGTTGCCTTTTTTTTTTTTCTCCCCAACCTCTCCCCATAGCCTCTTCCCAGCCCTTTCCAGGGATGTGGGAAGGATCAGGGATTCACCTGGAAGGCACAGCTGGCAAAACCCATCCTCAACTGCTCTTGGGCTTTCTCCAGCCAAGGATTTGAGGATTGGGGTTGCCTTTTTCCTTTTTTTTTTAATTTTTTTCCCCAACCTCTTCCAGCAGCCTCTTCCCAGCCCTTCCCAGGGATTTGGGAAGGATCAGGGACTCACCTGGAAGGCATGGCTGGCAAAGCCCAGCCCCAGCTGCCTGCACACCACCATGGCCTCCACTGTGCTCCAGTTCTCACTGCAGACTGTGCCCCATCTCAGGGTCCCATTCTGCTGGCCCAGCACCTCCACCCTCCCCTCGTAGGGGTTGCGGCCACCGCTCAGACGTAGCTGCAGGGAAATTAAAAAAAAATTAATAAAAAAACCCAACTCCTGGGTTTTTATGGACCCTGGCTGGCAGCAAACTTCCTGGGGAAGGTGCAGCCCTGGGGCAAGCAATGCTCAGGGGGTTTCTCAAAGCTTGGGGGTTCAGCTCCCAGCATGGAGGGGCAAAAAAAAATAAAAATAAATCCAAGCAGCTGGAGATAGGCTGTGGGCAGCTGTAAGACAGGATGGAAGTTTCCTCCCTCCACTCCCTTTGCAAGGAGCATTGAGTCAGAGGAACTTTCTTGCTGCAGTTTATTTCCCAGTTCATTGCCCACCCTGGTACCAGCATCAGGAGAGCCAAGACCCCCCCTTGGGCTGTGGAGCAGCTTCCCAGCCAGCAGAGGTTGCAGCTGAAGTGGCATTTTCCTCCTTTAAAAGCCCCATCCCACTGGGAAGAGCTCAAAAGTCACCCCAAAAAGGGAGCAGCAGCCTCATTTCCCCCCCTGCCTTGGCCACTGATGCTAAAATCCAAATTGAAGAGGTCTGGCTTAAGGGAAAAAAAATTCCCAGGGAGAGCAGATGATGCTCCAGGATGGAAAAACTTTTCCCTGCTGCCATCCAGGTCTCCTTGGAGGTCTCACCTGGTTCTGGAATCCCATGGCTGGAACGTTGCATCTCACAGCAGCATCTTCTTCATGGTTACAGCCCTGGGATTCCATGTTGAACTTGCAGTCTGTGACTGATTTTTCAAAGCCTGTGCAGTCGATTTCATTCAGATGAATTGGACCCATGCCTTGGGGGAGGGAAAAAAAAAATTAAAAAAAAAAAATAAAGAAGAAAGCCTTTACTTTCTGCCCAGGCTACTGCGTGGTGAAAAAAACCTCCAGTAAAGCTTTATGAATGCCTTGCAGACATTCCAAGCATCCTGAAGAAAATTCCAGTCATTTCTTGAAAAACAAACCCAAGAAACCTGGGAGATGATTATTATTACCCATTTCACCCTTTCCAGGAGCCTCCAGGATTGGAGCATGCAAGAAGCAGAGGAAAAAGCCAACTTTCCATTGTCACATCATTCCCAAATTTCAGCTGGAAGCTGAATCTGGAAGCTTTTGACCTCCTGGCTGGGGCTGTGGACTCAAACCTTGACATTTAAATAGGACACAGACACGTCTGATGGCCACCAAACCAGAAAATCCTGGCTGCCAAGCTCTCAGGGATGGCCAGGAAGAATTTTTTCTGGTGCTTTTGATCTTAACAGGAGCTTCTCAACGCCACATTTCACCTGTAAATCCAACTTTGTGCCTTTTTCCTGGGAAATTCAACCACCCAACCCCCCCAGTGATCAGCCTGGTCCTTCAAAACCCTCCAGAAATTCCCCCTGGATTCAGCCCTGAGCAAGCAAAGCACAAGCAGAGAGATGGAGAAGGAGCCCAGCAGCTGTGAGGAGGGGATTTGGGGCCAAAATTCCTCTTTTTCCAACCACAAAGGGATGATCCAGGCTGCTGGAAGGACTCACCCCAAGTCCTTGTCATCCCAGGGGAGGGGTTGGAGAGGTTGCACTGATTGATTCCCAACATTTAACATGAAAAGAAAGGAAAATGGGTGGGAAGCAGCAGCCAGGAGGATTTTCCAGGCTGGGGCCAGCACCTTCTGCTCCCTCCCTTCCCCTTCCTAAGGAGCTTTTGTTGTCTCCTAGCTGTGTGTTTACACCCTGCATCCCACCACCAGGTTTTTTTTTGGCAAATCCACGAGAAAAAGTCAATTTTTGGGAAGTTTTCCAGATGGTTGGCAGCACCACTGGGCTTTACACGTGGTGGGGTTTTTCCCCCTTTTTTTTCCCAGCTCGTGCCAGGCTGAGGGAATTTCATCATTTGGGCTCACAAGGAAGGGTTTGGGGTTTTGGGGTCATTTTCCTCAGGGTTTACACTCTGGGAGTGAGGTTTGTGGATCAGAAAGTGGTTTGAAAGGGGCTGTGAGTTGCTGCTTGGGATTTCAACCAATTCCAACCATTTTCCCAAACGCAGGAAATCCAAACCCAAACCTGGCTCTGAACCCCTTCTATTTATAGGGGGTGAAATGGAGGTTCTGGTCTGAAATTGGAAGGTTTCAAGTCTTGTCCCTGGCCCCATATTTGCCAGGAACCTTCTAGTAATGCATCACACCTTGATATGGGGCTGGAGAACTTGGGAAGAGAATTTGGGGGTGAGGGATGTGATCCCAAAGGAATTCCTGGTCTGAGGGTAAAGTGAAACCCACCACCTGGATTTTATGGAATAGTTTGGGTTGAAAGGGACTTGAAACATCACCCAGTTCCACCCTTTGCACGGGCAGGGACCCCTCCCCCAGCCCCATCCAACCTTGGACATTTCCAGGGATGGGGCAGCCACAACTTCCTTGGGCAAATTATTCCAGGGGCTCAGCACCCTCAAATTGAAGAATTTTTTCCTCATGTCCAACCTCAATCTTCCCCTCTCCAAGTTTTAACCCCTTTTCCCCATCCTCTCCAGGTCCAAAGCCCTCCCCCAGCTTCCCTGTAGCCCCTCCAGATATTTGCTCAGAGCCTCCTCTTCTGAACAACCCCAATTTTTGACCCTCTGAACCCTTTTTAACCTGAACCCCAATATTTTACCCTTTAGCCCTCTGAACCCTTTTTAACCTGAACCCCAACTTTTTACCCTTTAACCCTCTAAACTTTTTTTAACCTGAACCCCAACTTTTGAATTTTAATCCTCTGAACCCTTTTTAACCTGAACCCCAAATTTGACCCTCTGAACCATTTTTAACCTGAACCCCAACTTTTAACCCTCTGAACCCTTTTTAGCCTGAACCCCAACTTTTTACCCTTTAACCCTCTGAACCCTTTTTAACCTGAACCCCAACTTTTGACCCTCTGAACCCTTTTTAACCTGAACCCCAACTTTTGAACTTTTAACCCACTGAACCCTTTTTAACCTGAACCCCAATTTTTTACCCTTTAACCCTCTGAAGCCTTTTTAACCTGAACCCCAAATTTGACCCTCTGAACCCTTTTTAATCTGAACCCCAACTTTTGAACTTTTAACCCTCTAAACTTTTTTAACCTGAACCCCAACTTTTTACCCTCTGAACCCTTTTTAACCTGAACCCAAACTTTTTACCCTTTAACCCTCTGAACCCTTTTTAACCTGAACCCCAACTTTTTAACCTTTAACCCTTTGAACCCTTTTTAACCTGAACCCCAAATTTGACCCTCTGAACCCTTTTTAATCTGAACCCCAACTTCTGAACTTTTAACCCTCTAAACTTTTTTTAACCTGAACCCCAACTTTTGACCCTCTGAACCCTTTTTAACCTGAACCCCAACTTTTCAACCCTCTGAGCTCTGGCCACATCCCAGGATTTTTTTGTCCTCCTGATGCTGGAGACTCCAAACCTGAACACTCCAGCTGGCTTCTCCCTTCTTTCAAGAAACCTCAGGATTTTTTAAACTTATATTTTTAATTTTTTTTTTTTTAGCAAGCCCCAGACTCCACCTCAACCTCCATCTCCCAGGCTTGGGAAGCTCCCTAAACCCAAGGAATTCATTCCTGCTCCCCCAGCACAAACACCCCAAGTGAACCCCAACCCTTTCCCTCCAGCATCCCAAGGTTTTCCAGAGGTGGCCAAGGCAGGGATGATCCCAGAAACTCTCACCTTGCCCAAGCCTTGCTCCTGTTATTGCTTCCTTGGCACTTCCAAAGCCCAATTCCCTGCAGACCACGCTGGCTGACACCAGGTTCCAGTTGTCATCACAAACTGTGCCCCCACTCCCCATTTTTCAGCACTTCCACTCGTCCTTCCCCAGTCTTGGCTCCTCCTTTCAGCCTCACCAGTGCTTGCTGGAAAAAAAAAAAAAAAAAAACAGAAGGAAAAAAGGTTGGAAGTCCTCAAAAAAAAAAAAAAAAAAAAAAAAAAAAAGTTACCCTGGAAACAACCCCCACGTAAAAAAAAAAAAAAAAAAGGTACCAAACAACCCCCACGTAAAAAAAAAAAAAAAAAAGGTACCAAACAACCCCCACGTAAAAAAAAAAAAAAAAAAAGGTACCAAACAACCCCCACGTAAAAAAAAAAAAAAAAAAGGTACCAAACAACCCCCACGTAAAAAAAAAAAAAAAAAAAAAAAAAGTACCAAACAACCCCCATGAAAAAAAAAAAAAAAAAAAAAAAAAGGCTCCGAGTGATGGACAAAAGGAAATTTTTATCTAAGATTTATGGTGTGCATAAATCTTGGGGTTTTTGGGGTTTTTTTTTTTTGCATCCAGAGGAAAAAAAAAACTCTCTTGGGTCTCTGGAGTTTGAAGGGTTGGATGCTCTGGCAACCAGAAATAAAAAGCTAAAAGGTTGGGGTCAGCTCCAGTGGGTTGGTTGCTGCCTCTCCATCCCCTGCATGGGGAGCACAGGGAGCCCCCCAGGAATGGGGTGCAGGGACTGGGAATAAAATAAAAGAGAAGAGGATGGGGTAGGATAGAGTAAAATAAAGAGAAAAATAAATTAAAATAGAATTTAAATAGAATAAAATAGAATAAAACTGGATAAAATGGAATAAAGTAAAATAAAGTAAAACAAAAATAAATAAAATAAAATAAAATCATGAAACAAAACAAAACAAAATAGAATAGAATAGAATAAAATAGAGTAAAATAAAAATAAAATAAAATAAAATAAAATAACAGAATAAAATAGTATAAAATAGAATAGAACAGAGTAAAATAAAAATAAAATAAAATACAATAAAATAAAATGAAATAAAATTAAAAAACCAGAATAAAATAGTATAAAATAGAATAGAATAGAATAGAGTAAAATAAAAATAAAAATAAAATAGAATAAAATAAAATAAAGTAAAATAAAGTAAAATACAGTAAAATAAAAATAAAATAAAATAAAATAAAATAAAATAAAATAAAATAAAATAAAATAAAATAAAATAAAATAAAATAAAATAAAATAAAGATAACTGGAGTGAACTGGAACATCCCCTAAGGGTTGGAACTGGTCCTCCAGGTGATGACTGGAATGAACTGGTACCCCCTCAGGTGATAACTGGAGTGAACTGGTGCCCCCTCAGGTGATAACTTGGGTTAACTGGTACCCCCTCAGGTGATAACTGGAGTGAACTGGTGCCCCCTCAGGTGATAACTTGGGTTAACTGGTACCCCCTCAGGTGATAACTGGAGTGAACTGGTGCACTCTAAGGGATGGACTGGTCCTCCAGGTGATAACTGAGGTTAACTGGTACCCCCTCAAGTGATAACTGGAGTGAACTGGTGCCCCCTCAGGTGAGAACTGGAGTGAAGTGGTACCCCCTCAGGTGATAACTGGAGTGAACTGGTACCCCCTCAGGTGATAACTGGGGCAAACTGGTACCCCCCTCAGGTGAGAACTGGAGTGAACTGGTACACCATAAAGGTTGGAACTGGTCCTCCAGGTGATAACTGGGGTTAACTGGTACCCCCTCAGGTGATAACTGGAGTGAACTTGTACCCCCTCAGGTGATAACTGGAGTGAACTGGTACCCCCTCAGGTGATAACTGGAGTGAACTGGTGCCCCCTCAGGCTTTTCCCACCTGGCCAGCTGCATGAATTCCCTGCTCACCTCCTGCCTGAAGGCTTTCCTGAAGCCACTGTGGCTGCTGGGGGCAAAGGCAGGGCCAGGGACACAGCTGACCACTGCTGGCATCCCGTTCTCACACGTGCCATTCTTCTCCAGGTCCACGGTCAGGTGGTTGCCCAGTTTGCAACTGGAAATGTGAGCTTCGTTCCCACTGCACTCCATTGAGTAAGCCCAGTAATGCTGCTTCCTTCTGCTGGCAAAGATCCTCCGAGGAAAAAAAAAAAAAAAAGGGAAAGTTAGGAAGGCAACAAAACTGGAGCTCAGACAACCTGGAAATAAAAGGATTGCACCTAAAAAACCTCTCCCCTCTTTGCCTGTGAGCCCTGAGACCTTTTCTGTCCTCACCTGTAAGTGGGAAAGGGGAAAGGGGAAAGGGAAAGGGGAAAGGGGAAAGGGAAAGGGGAAAGGGGAAAGGGGAAAGGGGAAAGGGAAAGGGGAAAGGGAAAGGGGAAAGGGAAAGGGGAAAGGGAAGGGAAGGGAAGGGAAGGGAGGGAGGGAGGGAGGGAGGGAGGGAGGGAGGGAGGGAGGGAGGGAGGGAGGGAGGGAGGGAGGGAGGGAGGGAGGGAGGAAGGGAGGAAGGAAGGAAGGAAGGAAGGAAGGAAGGAAGGAAGGAAGGAAGGAAGGAAGGAATGGAAGGAAGGAAGGAAGGAAGGAAGGAAGGAAGGAAGGAAGGAAGGAAGGAAGGAAGGAAGGAAGGAAGGAAGGAAGGAAGGAAGGAAGGAAGGAAGGAAGGAAGGAAGGAAGGAAGGAAGGAATGGAAGGAAGGAAAGGAAGGAAAGGAAGGAAAGGAAGGAAAGGAAGGAAAGGAAGGAAAGGAAGGAAAGGAAGGAAGGAAAAGGTTGGGAAAAATCTTTCCAGCTTCTCCCCAAGCTGCAGAGTGAACAACAATGATCCTGGAAGCAATTTCCAAGAGCAGTTCCCTGGATGAGCTGTTCACAGCAGAGGAGATCTGGCAGCAGTTCCTGCTTCTTGCTCCCAAACTGGACTCTTTGCCTGGAGCTGCTCCAGGAATTCCTCAGGGGGAAGGGGCACGTGTGATAAAGAAGAAAAATAATTCAGCTCCATCCAAGCTGCATTTGGAGGCTGTCAGAGGACTTGGGCAGAGTTAAAGTAGTCAGGGAAAAAAAAATAATAAAAACTTGGGAAAAATCCCAAGTTTGCCAAAGCAGAGCTGTCAGGGACCCTGAATCACCAGGAGGGGAATGGGAATGGGATGAAGGGCTAAAAAAAAAAAAAAAATCAAAATAAAAAAGCAGAAAGAGGGAAGATGAGAAAGTGCCAACCACTTCTCAGCTTCAATTTGGACTAAAAAATAATAAAAAGTGATGGCACAGAGAAGCCAAGGCCCTAAATTGGTCCTAAGGTGGCTCTGAGATCCCTGTAGCCACCCAAGGATGGGCTGTGACAAATGGCCCAGTGAGGCAACTGGAACTTGCTGGGAGAAGCAGCACCAAGCAGCACATCCCTGCAGGGCAGAGAACATGAACAGGAGCTGGGAAAGGAAAAAAAAAAGCTTTTTATAGGTTGTTGGTTTGAAATAACTGGACAGGTCAAGGGTTTTGGACTCCTTTTGGTGTCTACATCCTCTCAGATGATTCAGGGAATCACCTTCTCCCTTTTCCTTGATAAAATTTCCAGGCTCCTGTAGCTCACTAATCCTTTCAGGAATCAAATCTTTCTGGGTTAAAATGAGGGTCAGAAGACAGAGGGGAGGTTGCATCCCAGGCTGGGAAGGATGGGGCTGAGATCCATCCCATGGAGCAGGAAGAGGCAACTGGGAAAAAAATCCCAAGTTTGCCAAAGCAGAGCTGTCAGGGACCCTGAATCACCAGGAGGGGAATGGGAATGGGATGAAGGGCTAAAAAAAAAAAAAAAAAATCAAAATAAAAAAGCAGAAAGAGGGAAGATGAGAAAGTGCCAACCACTTCTCAGCTTCAATTTGGACCAAACCTTGAGAATTAATTCTTCATTTTAATTCAACTCCCAGAAAGCCAGGAAAACCTCAGCACCAAGGTCCCACCTGGCTTCTGGACACATCCCAGAGGATGGGGGGATCCAGGAGGAGAATTTTCACCTCCAGAGCTCCAAAGCAGACAAGCCCCCAGCTGTCTTAGAGAATTAATGATGGGGATGCCTTTTAATAGCAAACAATGACCTCATCCTGGAAATTTCCTGACATCTGGTTGGTATTAACAGCCCTTGGGGAGAAAAAGCCAGAGAAAAGCCCCACCTCGTTTCCCCAGACCAAATATATAGAAAAAAAAAAGAAGGAGAATGCAGATGATCTTTACAGAGGGAAACTCAGGGAATTATTCTTATTTTTTTTCACACTGAAAGGGTGAAACCCCCCTCTGACTGCCCTTCCTATGAGCCCAGAGCTCATAGGTGGGAGGCAAAAATCCTGTTGGGAATTCAGCCAATTCTAGGTCCAGCTGGAATCCCAAAGCCTTTGGAGTGGTCAGGAAAAAATGGACTTTTTAGCACAACAAAGGCAAAGAGCAAGGGCTGGGGGAACGGCTGAGGCTTCAGCTCCAGGAACTTGGCTGGGGAAGAGGAGGAGGAAAGAGAAGGGCCCAGAGAGTGGAGCTGAACGGGGCTGCCTCAAAATGGCGGCCGTGGTGTCCCCCAGGGATCAGCGTTGGGCCCAGTGCTGTTTAATATCTTTAGTGAGGATTTAGGTGAGGGGATTGAGTCCATCAGCAGCAAATTTGCAGAGGACACCGAGCTGGGGGGAGTGTGGATCAGCTGGAAGGCAGGAGGGCTCTGCAGAGGGACCTGGACAGACTGGAGAGTTGGGCTGATCCCAGGGGGATGAGGTTCAACACAAGAAGCCCATGGGGAGCTCCAGGCTGGGCACAGAGGGGCAGAAAGGGAGCTGGGAGTCTGGATTGCCAGGAAGCTGAAGAGGAGGCAGCAGTGTGCCCAGGTGGCCAAGAAGGCCAATGGCATCCTGGGCTGGCTCAGGAACAGCGTGGCCAGCAGGTCCAGGGAAGGGATTCTGCCCCTGTGCTCAGCCCTGGGGAGGCCACAGCTTGAGTCCTGTGTCCAGTTCTGGGCCCCTCAGCTCAGGAAGGAGCTTGAGGTGCTGGAGCAGGTCCAGAGAAGAGCAAGGAGGATCCCTGTGAAGGGATCCAGCAGAATTCCTGTGAGGAAGGGCTGAGGGAGCTGGGGGTGTTGAGGCTGGAGAAGAGGAGGCTCAGGGGAGACCTCATCACTCTCTCCAACTCCCTGAAAGGAGGTTGGAGCCAGGGGGGGGTTGGGCTCTTTTCCCAGGCAACTCTCAGCAAGACAAGAGGGCACAAGAGGTCTCAAGTTGTGCCAGGGGAGGTTTAGGTTGGACATGAGAAAGAATTTCTTTCTGGAGAGGGTGCTCAGGCATTGGAATGGGCTGCCCAGGGAAGGGGTGGATTCTCCATCCCTGGAGATATTTCAAAAGAGCCTGGATGTGGCACTCAGTGCCATGGGCTGGGAACCACGGGGGGAGTGGAGCAAGGGTTGGACTTGATGAGCTCTGAGGTCCCTTCCAACCCAGCCCATTCTAGGATTCTAGGATTCTAAGATGAGGAGAGAACTGCTGGGAGAAATCATCCTCAGCTCACTGAACAAGCTCCTCAGGGCCATCAGCATAAAAATTCTACCCTAGGGCTCCCAAGTTCACAAATTTTCTGCCCTCAGTTGCAGGGAGGCAGAATGGAAGCCAGAGCCATCACTTCACACCAAACCCCTTAAAATCCTGAACTTTTCTAAGGAAAACCTAAACCAGGAGCATTTCTAATTAAAGGCTTCTGGGTTTTCAGCAGAGCTCCAGAACCATGGAGCTAGGATTTTTTTTTTCCTTTTTTCCATGGAAAATCCCAAGCTCTCCCACAGTCTTCCCATTTTATTGACAAAATTCAGGTTTTCATCAGATAAAAGGACTGCAGTGAGCCAAGTCCATATCATGACAAACTAATCCTCTTCCACTTGGGTTTTCCCAGGCTTCAGCATCCCAGTTAACACAGAGAAAGCCCTTGTTTGACCCTGCTTGGAATTTTTTCTTTGCTTTAGGGTTCTCCAGCAGTCACAAATGACACAGCAGAGATTTATGCTGCTGAGTGATTCAACTGGGAGCCTTTGGCTTCTCCAACCCCCAACTTCCATCAGCAGGAAAATGCATTTAATTCCTGCTCCTCAAGCAGAGCAGGAGCTGGGAGGAGGAGGAGGAGGAGGAGTTCCCAAGTGGTGCCTATAGAAAAATCACTTTGAAGAATGACCCAAGAACATGGAAACAAGGCTTGAGCTTTTTGCTTCATTTCCTCCCAGAAATTGTGCTGCTGGCTGCAGAGTCTGAGTTCCAGGCAGGAATTAAAAAAACAAAAAACCCTGGCACTGGGACAAGCATGAACTAAGTTGTTTTCTTTCAAGCATGAGCCATCTGCAAATCATTTCACCTCCCACCACTGTGCAGAAGCAGAAGTTTCAGCTAGCTCAGCAGGCAAGGATGGAGTTTGGAGGGGGGGGGATGGAGGAACTCAAAGCCCTGAAAGCAGAAACCTGATGCCAAGCCATGTCCTGGCTGTGGAGAGGGAAAGGATCCACTCTGGGATGCCCAAATTAGGGGGGGAAATGAGGAGAATGTTTCTGAGGCTTCACACTCCTCTGGAAAGAGTTTAGTCCAAGGGCTCAAGAAAAAACTGAACTTTTTTCCCCCTTTCCCAAGAGAGGATGTGAGCACAAAGCAAGGGGGATAAAGCAGAGAGCAGTTTGCTCCAGAGTGGTTTTCATTCCAGTTCCTCAACCAGCAGTTCCCAGTTCAGAACTGGGAGGTTTCCCCTCCCCAGCAATGCTGCTTTGTCCACGAAACTCCAAGCACAAAGGGAAGTGCCCCAAAAAAAGAAGAAAAGCTTTTAAAACTCTGCTAAGCCAGCAGAGCTGCCTGGCAAAGTCTGACAAGTCTCTTCCCTCCAATAAAACCACAGCCCATCTTCTTGGGATATTATCCAGATTTTTTTCCAATCTGGCTTTCCTGGGGGTGCAGGAGCCCAGCAAACTTTTTGTGCTTCCTAAAAAGAGAAGGTGAGGGGGGTAGCAGGACCCTGAGGCTGCTTCAGATGCTTGGGGAGCAGAGTTTTCCCCCCTTGCTCTTTGTAAGCACCAGAAATCCCCAACTCCAACCCCTCTGGATGGGATTTTCATCATATTCCAATCTGAACATTATGCTGAACAACTCTGCCTCAGTTTTTCCATCCCTACGTGGACCAGAGGACAATTCCCCAGCACCTTTTCAGGCTCCAGCTGCTCCAGTTCAACGTTTTCCTTGGCAAAACCCCAGCTGAGAAGCAGGAAAAAAAAAATCTTTGTCTCACTCCAGGTAATTTCTTCTGCTCTCCTGCTCTGATCCAAGCCACCCCCACACTGATGGGAGCAAAAAGTTCTCCAACTGGTGTCCAAGGTCCACGAGACCTCCTGGTCCCAGTTATCAATCCCCTGCTCATCTCCCTGGGAAGCCTGGACACAGAATTCCACTGGGGTTATTTATTTGGAATTTTTAGTCCTGCTATCTGGCTTGCCATTACTCCAACCTCTTCAACTCTTTCATTACCATCTTGCTAATGAAAGAAATGAAACGTGGCCAAAGCAGCCCCAGAGGGAGCTCTCAGAAATAACCAGGGCACAGGCAGGAAAACCACAGCTCCTGCCTGGATTTCAGTCCTTCCCCTGACCAGTTGATGCTTTTCCACTCCTGAGGTCACAGTGCAGGAAAGAAAGGAGACAGGATTTCACCTCAAACTGTTTTGCATCTGCTTTAGGGTGTTATTTCTAGGAACAGTGTAGGAAGAAGGGAATTTATGATGAAGGCTGGTGACAAAATGCAAGCTGAAGCAATGACAACCAAAAAAAAAAAAAAAATTTAAAATCCACAGCTCCTGGCTTTCAGGAAAAAGGAGATGGAGCCAGAACTGATCAGCTTACAGCTCTGCAAGACACAACATCCTCCCCATGGATCCCTCTTTTTTTTTTTTCCCCTCATTTTAAAGCAGCTGACAGACACAGGGAAAAGAAAAAGCAGCAAAAATCACAACTGCCCCAAAGTGCATCCTTCTCCAAGCACCATTTCAGAGGCACCACTGGGAAGAGTGGAGGCACCACTGATTTTTTTAAGCTTTGTGCCCACCTCAGAGCAGGGCAGAGGTGGTTGGACCTCTCCTGAACTGGGGTTAACAACAGGGAGAGAATTCCTGAGAAATCCTCCCCTGGGCAGCTTTGGGGGTGGTTGGGCAGCTGGATGGATGGAGGGAGGGAGGGAGGGATGGAGGGAGGGATGGATGGATGGAGGGATGGATGGATGGATGGATGGAGGGAGGGATGGATGGAGGGAGGGAGGGAGGGATGGATGGATGGATGGAGGGAGGGAGGGATGGATGGAGGGAGGGATGGATGGAGGGATGGATGGATGGATGGATGGAGGGAGGGATGGATGGAGGGAGGGATGGATGGATGGAGGGATGGATGGATGGATGGAGGGAGGGATGGATGGAGGGATGGATGGATGGAGGGAGGGATGGATGGAGGGAGGGATGGATGGAGGGATGGATGGAGGGATGGATAAATGGAGGGAGGGATGGATGGATGGATGGATGGATGGATGGAGGGATGGATGGAGGGATGGATGGAGGGATGGAGGGAAGGAGGGAGGGAGGGAGGGATGGTGAGCCTGAGAAGCTGGGAAATGGTGTTAAAGATGCCAGGAGAGGGGTGAAACCCAACATTCCAGGCAGCAATGGGAAGGAAGGACCTGGGCAATGAGACCTAACAGAGGTTTGGTTCATTCCAAGAGCCCTTGGAATCCCACAGCTGGATTTCTGCAGAGGGATGGGATAAGGGGTGAAGGTTTTCTTGCAGCTGAGCCTACTGGGAGGGTGTGATGAGTCTGTCCCCATGAATCCCTCCCCTGCACACTCTGCAGAACCCAAACCTTGCACTGCAGGAGGAAAAAAACCTCTCCTATAAACTGGAAACCAAGATTTCTGGGGCTGATTGCCCACAAATCTCCTCCTCAAGGACCTTGCAGACACCACAGCTCACACTGCACTGGATCCCCAGCCAGCCCAGCAAGGACCAAACAATTCCCTTTGCCTGCCCAAGGAAATTCTTAACCCTCCAAATCTTTACAGAGAAGGAAAAGGAACGAAAGAGCTGGAAGTTTTTCCTCCCTCCAGGTTTCCAGCGTCCCTGTGACCATTCCCATTTTTCCTGCCTCCCGCAAGGCTCTGCTCTTACTTGTAGACATTGGTGTTGTATTTCCTCTCGCTGGGGAAGCCAAACATGCCACAGACAACCCGGGAGTTTTTCAGGGTCCAGTGCTTGTCACAAATCTGCTTCCAGGTCCCTTCATCCTTCACCTCCACGTAGCCCTCGGTGACGGGCACCCGCTTGCGGTACGTGGCCAGGATGGGCCGGATCCTGATGTCCTCCACCTGGATGTGCATGTTCTGGAAGGCAAAAAAAACCCCAAAACCTCAGTGAGGGTGGCTTGCAAAGTCATTAGAATGGAGGTGGGGGAAAAAAAAAACAAAACAAAAAAAAAAACAAAGCTCTGGACAGAGGAGAAGTTGGTGACAAAACTTTTCGCCTCGGGGGAACCCGTCCTCCACCTTGGAAAAGATGCTTTTTCTCCAAAAAAAAAAAAAAAAATGGAAAAAGACCAACAGTTTCTAAACAGAACACCTTTGTCACTTCAATTCATGTCTCAGCAACACAGTGACCTTCGTTCAGTCTTGCTGGGGGCTCCTGAATGCCTGCAGGGTGAAGTTTGGGGTTCTCATCAAGCCCTTCCTGAGCATCCCTCCCCAAGCCTGGCCTCTGGGAGTTGGGATCCCAAAGTGCTGAGGCCAGCACTTCCCCCAGCTGGGTTTTTCCTCCAGCTCCAGCATTCCCTGAGCCCTGAATGGGTTTTACATTTGGAGCCTACGTGAGGGCCAAAGAAACCTTGCAGGGACCCACAGCAAAAAGCTGGCTGGAAAATCTTTCCCTGTGGCAAGGAATTACAAAAGAGCTACTGAAAAAATGTTCTGCTTGCTGCCAGGAGAGCTTTGCTTGTCAAAAAAAAAATGTCTAAAGCCACGTGGGTTTGCTGGTGGTTACATCAGGACTGAGGAATCCTCCCCCCCCTGGCTCCAACTCAACCACTTGGAAAAGAAAAAAATGCTCAGGGCTTGGCAGAGGGATGAGGCTCAGGGACTGAAACCAGGGGGGTGAGGACAGGACATGCAGGGTCCTGCAAATTCCATGTGGCCCATCCAGTGTCCAGGTGCTTCGTGGACACTGAGGAATCCAACAGAACCAACTGGAAAGCAACTGGAAAGCAACTGGAAAGCAGGAATTGCTGGGTCAGAGAAAGGGGCAGGCACAAGTCAAAGTTGGCCAAGTCAAAAAAGGCTTTTTCCCCTCCTTTTGCCTTTTTTTTTTAAATTATTATCTACATTAACCACCCAGTTTTAGAGCTGGAGCATCCATAAAACACTCCCAGCAAGCCTGGAAAACAGGAGCTGGGATTTACCCAGTGGGACAATACAGAGCTCCCAGTTTGGGGTGAGGCTCTAAATGCTCCTGTAGCCTGCCAGAACAAACCAAAAACCAACAAACCACAGTGAAACAGAGAGTTTGTTCCATCTGAGGACACCTCAGGGTGCTCAGAGGCTCTGATCCAAGGGCAAATTCCTCTGGGAAGTCCATCTGCAACCCAAAATGATCCTGATTTTGGCCTGAAAATTATTGCTCAGCTTTTTGCCTACGTGCAAAGCCTCAACTCCAGCCCTCTCCAGGCTGGTTTCCAAAGCCTGCAGTTCACTTTTCCCCTTTATGAAATGTTTCCAGCTCTTGACTTGATGGGGAAAACATGTTTACCTGGAGATTCAGGGCTGTCTGAGAGAGCACCTTGTTTTCCTGCTCCCCCTGCCTTGCCTCAGTCACTTCTCCACCAGGGAATCAGAGGCCATGAGAGCCTGAAATCCATTTGGGAAAGAGTTTGGCTCGCTGAGGAGCTAAAAGGGCTTTTAACAAAAAGCCTCTTAAAAGGATTAACCCCAAGGACAAAAAGCCAAAGCACTGGAAAAAGCCCATGGGAAGTGAGGAACTAAGGAGGAAATCTGCACTGACAGCCTGGGGGGGGTTTCCCTCTGTGGGGCCAGGGAATTCCCACCCTAGAGAAAGCCCTAAGGAAGTTTGCTGGCTAAAGGAACAGAAAAGGAACATTTTCCCTGGCATCAGCCCCCTGCCAAAACCCCCCCATGGCTTCCACTTTGACAGCCAGGTCCCTTTTGCTTGGATTTCCAAGAGGCTGGAAGCTGCAGCTGGACCTCAGCAGGAGGGAGAGGAGGGAACAAAGTGTGATTTCACCTCCAGGATCCTGTGTTTTCTGAGCAAGCTGCCTGCCAGCAGCTGCCATTCCCCCTTTGGAAAGAATTCCAGCTGGGAAACATCTGCCTGATGCTTCCCCTGCAAAGCAGCAGAACCTTGAGGATGAGGATGCTGCTGAGCATCCTTCATCCCTCAGTGCTGCAGCACCCAGAGGGGCAGAAGGTGGGGACAAAACTCAGCAGCAAGGCCAAGCCAGCACCCCAAGGGCAGGAAAAACCTTCCCAGGATCCTGCAGATGGAAAACTAAGGTGGCAAAACACTTTTCCAAAGGCAGGAGGTGACATCCAAGTGGCCCGAGGTGAGGATCCCTCCCCTCAGCATCAGCTGAACCCCAAAAATTCACTCAGATTTTAATCAAGCAGTTTAGGATTTTTTTTTTTCCCCTCTCCTTTTCACTCCATGTCACCCAAACCCAAAGACATCCAACCTGTCACCAACAGATGCTGAGGAAAAAGCATCAGAGCAGGGCAAGGAATTCTTCCCTGCTCTCTATCCCTGCAGCTTCCAAGCCTCTGGAGCTCACAGACCTTCCCAGCCAGAGGGAATATTGGAATATTCCAAGCCCCTGGATGGATCTGAAAATCCCTGACCAGGATTTGATGCCCCCAGAGCAAGAGGCAAAGAAAGAAACCAGCCCAGCCAGGCAGAGAAGGGGAGAGAAAAGTCACAGAATTGCAAAAAGAGGGAAAAAAAAAAAAAAAAAAGAGGAAAAGCTGAGGAATGCTGTGAGGTACCTTAGGATTTGCCTGTTATTTTTGCAGCCAGCTCAGCAAATAAAAACAAGCTTGACCTCAGTTGCCAACAGAGCTCTGACCACTGCAGGGGTCCCCAAAAAGGACCCTGGGGTGCCCTGAGCTGCTGCAGCCTCCAAGGACCCACTCAGGATTCCCAGATTTCCATCTCCAGGTTGTGTCCTTCCTGGGCATTTCACCCGAGTGCAAAAATCAAAGTGCAAACATTTGTTTGGGTTGCTCTGGGACTTAAAAAAAACCCATCCAGAGCCAGCATGACACTGCAGGTCCCATGACATCTCTCTTCCCCCAGAGATGCTGACACAGACACAAAAAGAAATCCTGCTCAGTGAGTCCAATCCTTTTGTCTTTTTTTTTTTATTATTATTTTTTTATTGCCTGTCTTTGCCAAGGAAGGAAAAAAAAAATAATGAAAAAAATCAGCAAAGCAGCAAAAAGCCCTCAGCCCACCCCCTTCAGATAGCTCTAGCAGAGATGGATTTTTTTAGATAATTTTTTAGATTTAAATGTTTTCCTGCCTCAGTTTGTTACACTGAGAGCATCCAGCAATGCAAAGCCAGGCAGAATATTCTGATTTTTCTTCCAACACCACGTGGAGCAGCTGGGCTAATGGTGAAAACATCTTCCAGACAAACCAGGAGCAACCCAAATACTTAATAAATGGCCTGAGCAGACTTTTGGAAATCACTTGGAGACAAAAAACCCCAACAAGCACCAAAACCAAACCCTGAAAGCTTTGTTTGTGCTGAATAAAAGCTGATGCTCCAAGGCTGAGCTGAGAAACCCTCTGAGGACACCTGAGGATCCCAAAAGGAGGTGTCTGCAACCAGCTCCAAAGCTAAAAAAACAGCTTTAAAACTAAAAACCAGCTCCAGAACTAAAAACCAGCTCCAAAATTAAAACCAGCTCCTTTCACCTTAGGTACCAGCCAGAAATCAGAACCTTTAACACTACCTGAGGTACCAAACAGCAAAATTGCCTCGAGGAAAGTTGACTCCACCTTGGGTTACAGGGAGGGAAAAAAACCCAAACCCCCCAAAGTTGTCAGGACATGGTTTGGGGGGTAAAAAAACCACAAATTCACAGCTCAGCTCCCTCAAAACAAAGGGAAAATGCCCCAAAACCAAGAGACCAAGCCCAGAAAGTGTTAAAAAAAAATTGCCTCGAGGCAAGTTGACTCCACCTTGGGTTATAGGGAGGAAAAAAAACCCAAACCCCCAAAAGCTGTCAGGACATGGTTTGGGGGGAAAAAAAAACCACAAATTCACAGCTCAGCTCCCTCAAAACAAGGGGAAAATGCCCCAAAAACCAAGAGACCAAGCCCAGAAAGTGTTAACCCTGCTGCATCAGAGCCCTCCCCAGTTTTACACAGATTGATTTTTTTCTTTTTTTTTCCCCAAGATTTTTTTTCCCAGATTTTTTTTTTTTTCCTCCTTTTTTTTTTTTCACAAAGACTTCACTCATCCCAGAAGCATCTTCTCTCCTGCCTTTAAACCCTTCACTTACTCCCACTGAGGACCCACCAAGCCTGGAGATGACTTTTTAGAAACCTCTCTCTCTCTCTATCTGGTTTAATTGAAACATCTGGAGCTCTGAGTCACTAAGAAGGCCCCAGAGCTGGGAAATAAAAACATGAAAATAGATGTTGCAAGACAAACAGGGATTGCCTGGGGGGGGGGGGGGGGAAAACTCTGGGCACATTTTGCTGCATTGGACTGTAAACATTTTTTGTTCTGGGTTTGGAGAAAAGGAGAAGGAGTGAGGGTGCAATTCAGGATGAGGAGGAAAAAAACCAGTGCAGAGATGAGAAAGGATAAAAAATGAGGGGTTTGCTAAGCCACCAAACTCTTCAGTTTGTGAACCAGTGGGAAGCAGGGTCAGAAAAAGCACTGGAGGAAAAAAAAACAGTGAGAGAAACAAGAAAGGGAAGGCAGGAGCCCTGGATTTTGTCAGGGGGGGAGAATCCATTTAGGAGAAGATGCTGCTCTGAGGCTTTCCTGCTTTTTAAATTCTTTTTTCTTTAAATTCTCAGCCTGAGATGCTCTCAGCCAAACTCAACCTTTCTGCAAAGCAGAAAAAGAGCCTCTGCTTCCCATGCTCAGTTAAGCCCTGGTTTAGGTACCACCCCAGCATCCTCCTTCCAGACCCTGGATCCAGGCAGTGGAAGGAGAGGAAGGGGTTAATCATCATAGAATCCTAGAATCCTAGAATCCTAGGGGTTGGAAGGGACCTGGAAAGATCATCTAGTCCAACCCCCCCTGCCAGAGCAGGGCCCCCTAGAGTACATCCCCTAGGAACGTGTCCAGGTGGGTTTTGAATGTCTCCAGTGAAGGAGACTCCACAACCCCCCTGGGCAGCCTGTTCCAGGGCTCCGTCACCCTTACAGTAAAAAAATTTTTTCTGATATTCAACTTGAACCTCCTATGCTCCAATTTACACCCATTACCACTTGTCCTATCACTGGTCACCACTGAGAAAAGCCTAACTCCATCTCCCTGACACTCACCCCTTACATATTTGAAAACATTGATGAGGTCACCCCTCAGTCTCCTTTTCTCCAAACTAAAGAGCCCCAGCTCCCTCAGCCTTTCCTCATAAGGGAGATGTTCCACTCCCTTAATCATCTCAGTAGCTCTGCTCTGGACTCTTTCAAGCACTTCTCTGTCCTTCTTGAACTGAGGGGCCCAGAACTGGACACAATACTCCAGGTGCGGCCTCACCAATGCAGAATAGAGGGGGAGGAGAACCTCTCTTGACCTACTAACCACCCCCTTTCTAATGCACCCCAGGATGCCATTGGCCTTCTTGGCCACAAGGGCACATTGCTGGCTCATGGGCATCTTCTTCCTCACAGGAATTCTGCTGGATCCCTTCCCAGCCTCCTTGCTCTTCTCTGGACCTGCTCCAGCACCTCAATCTCCTTCCTGAGCTGAGGGGCCCAGAACTGGACACAGGACTCAAGCTGTGGCCTCCCCAGGGCTGAGCACAGGGGCAGAATCCCTTCCCTGGACCTGCTGGCCACGCTGTTCCTGAGCCAGCCCAGGATGCCATTGGCCTTCTTGGCCACCTGGGCACACTGCTGCCTCCTCTTCAGCTTCCTGGCAATCCAGACTCCCAGCTCCCTTTCTGCCCCTCTGTGCCCAGCCTGGAGCTCCCCATGGGCTTCTTGTGTTGAACCTCATCCCCTTGGGATCAGCCCAACTCTCCAGTCTCTCCAGGTCCCTCTGCAGAGCCCTCCTGCCTTCCAGCTGATCCACACTCCCCCCAGCTCGGTGTCCTCTGCAAATTTGCTGCTGATGGACTCAATCCCCTCACCTAAATCCTCACTAAAGATATTAAACAGCACTGGGCCCAACGCTGATCCCTGGGGGACACCACGGCCGCCATTTTGAGGCAGCCCCGTTCAGCTCCACTCTCTGGGCCCTTCTCTTTCCTCCTCCTCTTCCCCAGCCAAGTTCCTGGAGCTGATGCAAAACTCTCCACTTCCCCTTGTTGAATCTCATCATGTTTCTCCCTGCCCAACTCTCCAGCCTGTTAACTCTGTTCCCTAAGGAATTCCAGCAATCCAGAGCCTAAACTGGGGTTTTCTCAGCTCCTTCTGATGGGTTTTGGGAGAACTTTGCAGATGATGGTTGGGCTCCATGATCCCAAGGGTCTTTCCCAACCTGGAAGGTCCCATGGGGACAAAACCCATCTCTGAGGGGCCCCAAGGAGGCAAAAAACTCTCCCAAATGTGCTTTAAAATCTTAGCACTAAAGAAAGAGGGGCTCAGCCCACCAGAAGCTTCAGATTTCCTTGGAATCTCTCAAAATTTGTCCCAATCCCAGGGAGGAAATTTCTGTCGCTGACCAAGGGAGGAAAAATCTGTCAGTGATAAAGGGGGGAAAAAAAAAATCTATTCCTGACAAAGAGGGGAAAAAAAATCTGCCTCAATCCAAGGGGGAGGAAATTTCTGTCCCTATCCAAGGGGGAAAAAAATCTGTCAGTGATTAAAAAAACCCAAAAAAAACCCCAGAAAACCCCTATGGTTCATTTCTTGAAGAAATAAATTAAGGGTAGGAATTAGTTACTGTGGTCTTTACATGTTAAAAGAGAACATCAAGTGGTTTCCTGGGTTTTTTTTAATAATTAAAGATTTAAATATTTTTAATATATTTAAATATATATTAAATATTTAAATATTTAATTATTTAAATATTTAAATAAAAATATATTTAAATAAATACATTTAAATACAAATAAAAATAAAAAATAAATAAATAAAAAATAAATAATACAAGATAATAAAATAATAAATAATAATAAAAATAATAAATAAATAATAATTTATAAAACTAAACAAATAATAAAATAAATAAATAAAATAAATAAAATAAATAAATAATATACAATATATATAATATATATAATATATATTATAATAAATAATATAATAATAAAATAAAACAAATAAATAATAAAAAATAAAATAATAATAAATAATAATAAAAATAATAATAAAAATAATAAATAATAATTTAAAATTAATAAATAATAAATAAAAATTTAAATAAAAATATATTTAAATAATTTAAATATTAAATAATCCTGATTTCAGGGCTTCTGGCATCCTGCAAAACTTAGGAAAATATTTTGGGACTGGGCACAGATTTAAAACTGGAGGCTGGGGCATCATTTCCAGGGACTCCAAAGCAGGACCCTGCAGCCCACCCAACCCCCTCCAAGCATTTGGGAACTGCAAGAAAAAAAATAAAAGGTGCAGCAGCCCCTCCTGCCTTAATTTTCCCCAAATCTTGGCATTTTTGGCCAGGAAATGTCAGCAGGAGGAGGATCAGGAGAGTCCAGATGGAGAGACCCAGCTCCTTCCTTTGCTCTCAGTCCCTGTCCTGGTTTGGGCCAAAATAAAGATAATTATTTGGGATAAATCCCAAATCCTGTCCCTTTCCCCCCTCAGTGCTTTTCCACAGGGAGATCTCACGGGGCTCACAGAGCTTTGGCTTTTTTTTTTTTTTTACTCTTTTTTTTTTTTTACTTTTTTTTTTTTAACAAGATGTGGCTAAAAAAAAAATAAAAAAAAAATCATTCAGCTGCCAGGGATTTTATAGGGGTGGCAAAAAAAATCAGCTTGGTGGGCAGAGTAGAAGGAAGAGGATGGTTCTGAGTTGTTCCAAAAATAAAAGAAAAGATAAATAAATAAAATAAAATTAAAAATAAAATAAAAAAATAAATAAAATCAAAATAAAAAATAAAATAAAATAAATAAATAAAATAAATAAAATAAAAAGAATAAAAAGAATAAAAAGAATAAAATAAAATAAATAAAATAATAAAATAAAATAAAATAAAATAAAATAAAATAAAATAAAATAAAATAAAATAAAATAAAATAAAAATAAATAAAATAAATAAAATAAAATAAAAATAAAAAATAAAAAATAAAAAAATAAGAATAAAATAAATAAAATAAATAAGATAAAATAAGAATTAAAAAATAAAAAATAAAATAAGAATAAAATAAATAAAATAAAATAAATAAAATAAATAAAAAAAAAGAATAAAATAAATAAAATAAAAATAAATAAAATCAAAATAAAAAATAAAATAAGAATAAAATAAATAAATAAAAAAATAAAATAAAACAATCACATCCTGTGCCTTCAGCTACAGCATCAGAAAATCAACCAAGCAGCTCAAAAGCCTGAAAATTGAGTGTGGAACAGCTATAAGAGATTTTTTTTCCTTATTTCCATGCTATAAAAAATCAATATATTTGCAAATTCTTATTCCATACAGGGTGCTCAGCACAGCTCAACCTCAAATCTGGAAATTTCAGCTAAAAATCAGTGTCAGGGATTTGCTGTCACGTGGAGCTGGGAGAATTTATCAGGCTCCTGCAGTTTCTTTTCTGCCATTTCTTCTGCAATTATAAATCAGAATTTCTAAGCCTCTGCTGCTAATTTTGGAGCCAATTTACCTCGATTTGGTTGAGCAAAGAGTTGTCAAATTTGAAGCCAGGGATCCTCTTTTCACTGCAGACAACCCCCACATCCTCAGTGTGTTTGCAGTCACTTATTCCCCACCCATTTGATGTGCAGGCTGCCAGGGTGGGCTCCTTCCCATTGCAGTGGACATTGTCCAACCAAATTTTCCCTGAAAAGGAAAAAAAAAAATAAAAATAAAAATAGGGCTGAGGCTCAGAAAGAGGAAAAATCAAGATTAAGCTGAGGGAAACCCAAGGCTGGGTGTTCTGATGGCAGCCAGCCTTCCCTTTGCATCATTTTTAAAATCTTTATTATTTTTTATTATTTATTAAAATATTATTATTTATTATTTTTATTCTTTATTAAAACTTTTTTTTAGTTAAATCTTCATTAAAAGCTTTCCAAGTTTGGGTGAAATGCTCTCTGGAAAAGCAGCTTTTGACAAAAGATTTAACCAAGCCCTGCTGATTGAAACCTCCTGTGATTTGGGTGCTCTTTGAAAACCAATTGCCAGATTCCAGGCTGTAATTATTGCTTTTTCTCCAGCAAAAATTACATGCACATGAAAGAAAAAAAAAATTAAATATATATATATATATGATACTTCAAAAAAAAAAAAAAAAAATCAGGTCCCTCAGAACTTCTGAGCTGAGCAGACAAAATGATGAGATGAGCAGACACATTATTGGGGTTCACTAAGTTAGATTTGACTGAGAGATCAAAAATTATTTGGGTTCATCCAGTCTTAAATTTGACTTAGAGGTGAAGAATTATTGGGGGTTCACTGCCTTAAATTTGACTAAAAGGTCAAGAATTATTGGGGTTCACTAAGTCTTAGATTTGAGTGACAGGTCAAGAATTATTGGGGTTCATCAAGTCTTAGATTTGACTTAGAGGTGAAGAATTATTGGGGGTTCATTGTCTCAAATTTGAGCAACAGGTCAAGAATTATTGGGGTCACTCCCTTGAATTTGACTGAGAGGTCAAGAATTATTGGGGTTCACTAAGTCTTAAATTTGAGTGACAGGTCAAGAATTATTGGGGGTTCATTGTCTCAAATTTGAGTGACAGGTCAAGAATTATTGGGGTCACTGCCTTAAATTTGACTGAGAGGTCAAGAATTATTGGGGTTCATCCAGTCTTAAATTTGACTTAGAGGTGAAGAATTATTGGGGGTTCACTGCTTTAAATTTGACTTTGAGGTCAAGAATAATTGGGGTTCATTATCTTAAATTTGAGTGACAGGTCAAGAATTATTTGGGTTCCTCAAGTCTTAGACTTGAGTGACAGGTCAAGAATTATTGGGGTCACTGCCTTAAATTTGACTGAGAGGACAAGAATTATTGGGGTTGTCTTAAATCTGAGTGACAGGCCAAAAATTATTGGGGTTCACTAAGTCTTATATTTGAGTGACAGGTCAAGAACAGACTTGGCAGGTCAAGAATTATCTGGGTTCATCAAGTCTAAGATTTGAGTGACAGGTCAAGAATTATTGGGGTTCATTGTCTCAAATTTGAGTGACAGGTCAAGAATTATTGGGGTCACTGCCTTAAATTTGACTGACATGAGGAATTATTGGGGTTCCTCAAGTCTCAGGCTTGACTAACAGGTCAAGAACAGACTTGGCAGGTCAAGAATTATTGGGGTCACTGCCTTAAATTTGACTGAGAGGTCAAGATTAATTGGGGTTCATCAAGTGTTAGATTTGACTTAGAGGTCAAGATTAATTGGGGTTCATTGTCTTAAATTTGAGTGACAGGTCAAAAATTATTGGGGTTCACTAAGTCTTATATTTGAGTGACAGGTCAAGAACAGACTTGGCAGGTCAAGAATTATTTGGGTTCATCAAGTCTAAGATTTGAGTGACAGGTCAAGAATTATTGGGGTTCATCAAGTGTTAGATTTGACTTAGAGGGCAAGATTAATTGGGGTTCATTGTCTTAAATTTGAGTGACAGGTCAAAAATTATTGGGGTTCACTAAGTTATATTTGACTGAGAGATCAAGAATTATTTGGGTTCATCCAGTCTTAAATTTGACTTAGAGGTGAAGAATTATTGGGGGTTCATTGTCTCAAATTTGAGCAACAGGACAAGAATTATTGGGGTCACTGCCTTAAATTTGACTGAGAGGACAAGAATTATTGGGGTTGTCTTAAATCTGAGTGACAGGCCAAAAATTATTGGGGTTCACCAAGTCTTATATTTGAGTGACAGGTCAAGAACAGACTTGGCAGGTCAAGAATTATTGGGGTTCCTCAAGTCTAAGATTTGAGTGACAGGTCAAGAATTATTGGGGTCACTGCCTTAAATTTGACTGATGTGAGGAATTATTTGGGTTCCTCAAGTCTCAGGCTTGACTAACAGGTCAAGAACAGACTTGGCAGGTCAAGAATTATTGGGGTCACTGCCTTAAATTTGACTTAGAGGTCAAGATTAATCGGGGTTCATTGTCTTAAATTTGAGTGACAGGTCAAAAATTATTGGGGTTCACTAAGTCTTAGATTTGAGTGACAGGTCAAGAACAGACTTGGCAGGTCAAGAATTATTGGGGTTCCTCAAGTCTAAGATTTGAGTGACAGGTCAAGAATTATTGGGGTTCATCAAGTGTTAGATTTGACTTAGAGGTCAAGATTAATCAGGGTTCATTGTCTTAAATTTGAGTGACAGGTCAAAATTATTGGGGTTCATCAAGTCTTATATTTGAGTGACAGGTCAAGAATTATTTGGGTCACTGCCTTAAATTTGACTGACGTGAGGAATTATTTGGGTTCCCCAAGTCTCAGGCTTGATTAACAGGTAAAGAACAGACTTGGCAGGTCAAGAATTATTGGGGTCACTGCCTTAAATTTGTCTGAGAGTTCAGGAATTATTGGGGTTCATCAAGTCAAATTTGACTCAGAGATCAAGAATTATTGGGGTTGTCTTAAATCTGAGTGACAGGTCAAGAATTATTGGGGTCACTGCCTTAAATTTGACAGATGTGAGGAATTATTGGGGTTCCTCAAGTCTCAGGCTTGACTAACAAGTAAAGAACAGACTTGGCAGGTCAAGAATTATTGGGGTCACTGCCTTAAATTTGTCTGAGAGTTCAGGAATTATTGGGGTTCCTCAAGTCTTCAACTCAACAGCTCCGGAATGATCGGGGGCTTCACCAAGTTTGAAATCTGCCTGAGAGGTGAAAAACTACTGGAGGTTGGAGCTTGTACAACTGCTCTGGAGTTACCTTACCTTCTCCTTTTCCATACTTGGAACTTGGTAGCCAAGACACTGCCTCCTGGTAGCCCAGCTCCCTGCAGACCACGTGGGCAGCGTGGATGGAGAAGTCGTCGTCGCAGACCGTGCCCCACTCCCCGCTGTAGAAAACTTCCAGCCTCCCCTCGTTGTGTTTCCTCTTCTGCCCTGCAAGTCTCAGCTGGATTTTGGGAACATTTGCTGGTCTCTGGGGGGGCTGGTAAACTGGTGGGGGTGGCTCAGGGTAACTGGGGAGGTAGGGCCAGTGTTCATACTGGGCAAAGGCCAGCGGGCTCCAGGAGATGAAGAAGAGCACAAGGAAAGAGTGGTTATGGGTAAAAGTTTGGGATTTTTCCATTTTTAGTGCTCAAAGTCCTCAGAGCCAAGTCCTCTGCTAGCAGCTGGCAATCAGTGCAGGTTTTCAGGGATTGTCCTGAAAGGAAAGGAGAGGTTGAGGAAGGCTTGGGAATAAAGTGGATTTGGGGGTTCTTGCAGGGGATGAAGCTGTGGGAAAGATCTGCCACCTATTACAAAAAAATAATAATCCAGAAAATTATTTCTTGGGGGTGGAAGACTGAACTGGAAGAAAAACAAAAAACCAAACACCCTGTGAAAATAATTTCTACGTTCAGCCCAGCTTGCTAAAAGGTTTTAGCTGGAAAAGAGGTTTTTCCAGATAAAATCCTACAAGTCACAGGTACTAACAACTCATTTTCCCATCTCTCTACATCCAGTAGTTGAGGGGTTGTAGCAGGGGATGAAGCTGTGGGAAAGATCTGTCACCAATTAGAAAAAAAAAAAAAAAATCCAGAAAATTATTTCTTCTTGGGGGGTGGAAGAAGTTCAGCCCAGCTTGCTAAGGGGTTTTAGCTGGAAAAGAGGTTTTTCCAGATAAAATCCTACAAGTCACAGGTACTAACAACTCATTTTCCCACCTCTCTACATCCAGTAGTTGAGGGGTTGTAGCAAACCTTGCTCCAAACCCAGCAGGAGATGAAGAAGAGCACAAGGAAAGAGTGGTTATGGGTAAAAGTTTGGGATTTTTTCCATTTTTAGTGCTCAAAATCCTCAGAGCCAAGTCCTCTGCTAGCAGCTGGCAATCAGTGCAGGTTTTCAGGGATTGTCCTGAAAGGAAAGGAGAGGTTGAGGAAGGCTTGGGAATAAAGTGGATTTGGGGATGAAGCTGTGGGAAAGATCTGCCACTTATTACAAAAAAATAATAATCCAGAAAATTATTTCTTCTTGGGGGGTGAAAGAAGTTCAGCCCAGCTTGCTAAGGGGTTTTAGCTGGAAAAGAGGTTTTTCCAGACAAAATCCTATAAGTCACAGGTACTAACAACTGATTTTTCCATCTCTCTACATCCAGTAGTTGAGGGGTTGTAGCAGGGGATGAAGCTGTGGGAAAGATCTGCCACCTATTAGAAAAAAATAATAATCCAGAAAATTATTTCTTGGGGGGTCGAAGACTGAACTGGAAGAAAAACAAAAAACCAAACACCCTGTGAAAATAATTTCTCCGTTCAGCCCAGCTTGCTTAAAAGGTTTTAGCTGGAAAAGAGGTTTTTCCAGATAAAATCCTACAAGTCACAGGTACTAACAACTCATTTTCCCATCTCTCTACATCCAGTAGTTGAGGGGTTGTAGCAGGGGATGAAGCTGTGGGAAAGATCTGCCACCTATTAGAAAAAAATAATAATCCAGAAAATTATTTCTTCTTGGGGGGTGGAAGAAGTTCAGCCCAGCTTGCTAAGGGGTTTTAGCTGGAAAAGAGGTTTTTCCAGATAAAATCCTACAAGTCACAGGTACTAACAACTCATTTTCCCATCTCTCTACATCCAGTAGTTGAGGGGTTGTAGCAAACCTTGCTCCAAACCCAGCAGGAGATGAAGAAGAGCACAAGGAAAGAGTGGTTATAGGTAAAATTTTGGGATTTTTCCATTTTTAGTGCTCAAAATCCTCAGAGCCAAGTCCTCTGCTAGCAGCTGGCAATCAGTGCAGGTTTTCAGGGATTGTCCTGAAAGGAAAGGAGAGGTTGAGGAAGGCTTGGGAATAAAGTGGATTTGGGGACTCTTGCAGGGGATGAAGCTGTGGGAAAGATCTGCCACCTATTAGAAAAAAATAATAATCCAGAAAATTATTTCTTCTTGGGGGATGGAAGACTGAACTGGAAGAAAAACAAAAAACCAAACACCCTGTGAAAATAATTTCTACGTTTAGCCCAGCTTGCTAAGGGGTTTTAGCTGGAAAAGAGGTTTTTCCAGATAAAATCCTACAAGTCACAGGTACTAATAACTCATTTTCCCATCTCTCTACACCCAGTAGTTGAGGGGTTGTAGCAGGGGATGGAGCTGTGGGAAAGATCTGCCACCTATTAGGAAAAAAAAAAAAAATCCAGAAAATTATTTCTTCTTGGGGGGTGGAAGAAGTTCAGCCCAGCTTGCTAAGGGGTTTTAGCTGGAAAAGAGGTTTTTCCAGATAAAATCCTACAAGTCACAGGTACTAACAACTCATTTTCCCATCTCTCTACATCCAGTAGTTGAGGGGTTGTAGCAAACCTTGCTCCAAACCCAGCAGGAGATGAAGAAGAGCACAAGGAAAGAGTGGTTATGGGTAAAAGTTTGGGATTTTTCCATTTTTAGTGCTCAAAGTCCTCAGAGCCAAGTCCTCTGCTAGCAGCTGGCAATCAGTGCAGGTTTTCAGGGATTGTCCTGAAAGGAAAGGAGAAGTTGAGGAAAGCTTGGGAATAAAGTGGATCTGGGGGTTCTTGCAGGGGATGAAGCTGTGGGAAAGATCTGCCACCTATTAAAAAAAAATAATAATCCAGAAAATTATTTCTTCTTGGGGGGTGAAAGAAGTTCAGCCCAGCTTGCTAAGGGGTTTTAGCTGGAAAAGAGGTTTTTCCAGATAAAATCCTACAAGTCACAGGTACAACTGATTTTCCCACCTCTCTACATCCAGTAATTCCACCCAGTAATCCAACCTTGCTCCAAACCCAGCAGGACAGACCTTGAACCCTTTTTTCTCCCCAGTTTCCTTCAGTCCAGAAGCCAAACCCATCACTTCCACAATGGAAAACTGGAAGGAAAATGCCCTGTATTACAGCACAGTCAGAAATGAGGCATTCCTGGTGAGGTCTGGTTTCCCAAAATGAGGATAAAAACTTTCTTTCTGCCACTGGAGGTCGAGTTTCAGCTGCAGCTGGTTCTTTTCTGCCCACTTCTTGCTCACAGAGTCCCCAGCACATGGAGTGGGCCAGGAGCACACGTGGGGGTTGCTGCCTGAATACTTTTCAAGTGAAGCAATTCCAGAATATAGTTGGGAAAAAGCTTCCCAGCCTTTTTAGACCCTATTATTTCCTGGCAACCACCAAAGGGGAGGGAGAAAGGGGAAAATTTGGCTCCCAAACCCAGATGGCTGGAAGATTAAAAAACCTCCAGTAGTTTTTTTTTTTTTTTCCTAGGGCTCAGCTTCCCCTAAAAAAAAAAAAATGTGGATGATCACAAAGTGAAACACATTAAGCAGCTGCTTCCAGGCTGAGGAGATGGATCAGGAATCCCAGGAAACCAGCCTGAAATTCAGGAGGCATCACTTGAAACCTCAGCTCTGAGACTGACCTCAGGGAGGTCACATCCAGGACTTGTGCCTCAGTTTCCCCAGGGCTGGTTAATCCTCAGCTTCCTACTGAGGTGCTTTGAGACCTGGAGAAGGGAAAGGGATTTCCAAGGGAACAGAAGGATCTGGGTTAAAAGTCTGGCATTTGGACATTAGGGAAAAAAACCAGGAAAAGTCAGAGACTTCACAGCACCTCAGGACCTGGAGGGGGGGGGAAATTTGGAGCAAAAAAAATCCTTGGAAAAAACCTTTGGTTTCAGTCAGAGACTTCACAACATCTCAGGACCTGGAGGGGGGGAATTTGGAGGAAAAAAAATCCTTGGAAAAAAAACTTTGGTTTCAGTCAGACCCTTCACAACACCTCAGGACCTGGAGGGGGGGGAATATGGAGCAAAAAAAATCCTTGGAAAAAAAACTTGGGTTTCAGTCAGAGACTTCACAACATCTCAGGACCTGGAGGGGGGGGAATATGGAGCAAAAAAAATCCTTGGAAAAAAAATTTTGGTTTCAGTCAGAGACTTCTCAACACCTCAGGACCTGGAGGGGGGGGGAATATGAAGGAAAAAAAATCCTTGGAAAATAAACTTTGGTTTCAGTCAGAGACTTCACAACACCTCAGGACCTGGAGGGGGGGGAATATGGAGCCAAAAAATTCCTTGGAAAAAAACCTTTGGTTTCAAGGAGCCATGTGCTTTGAGAAGACAGATTTTCAGGCTATTAAACAAGGGATTTTCCAGGTTTTTTTTGCAGGTCAGGAGGTGAGGCTGAGACAGAGAGAGGAATCAACCCAAGTCCTGCCCCGTGTCAGAGAGGAAAAGAGGAAGGGAACCCAAAAATGGGATTTCCCACAGCAAATGCAGCACCAAAGCCCCAAGTTGGACTGAACCAAACTCCCTGAAAAAACCCAGAGGAGGAGCAAGCAGGGCCCTGAATAGCTGGAAATTACCCAGCCAGGTTTCCAGCTTTCCCAGGGCTCTGGTTAGATGGGGCTGGGAGCATCTGGATGGTTATTTGGGAAGGCAAAAAGCAGATAATATTTGGTGAGTAACCTCCCAGTCACGTCCTGAAGGACTTCTGGGTCTCCAGAGATGAGAAGGAAGATCAGAATAATTAAAAGAACATCCCAAGGTCCCCTCGAGGTTCAAGTTCTGTTTCAGGATAGTCCAGAAAACTCAAGAGTCAACTAAATAAGGTTATTTTACCTGGAAAAAAAAAAAAAAAAAGGGATAAGCAGCAGGTCAAGATATTTCACTCTTGTGCCCAAGCAAACCCTGCTCTGCACTTGGGGCTTTTGGGGAGCAGAGGCCAAGGAATTGCTAAAAAGCTGCAGAAAATTCCACTTTCCAGCACTGGAATCTAAAGCTCTGGAGTCCCCTTACTGCAGGAATTCAGCCAAAAAAATAAAATAATTTGGGGAAGGCATTCAGAAGCAGGATGTGACATTTCCCAGCTCCCTGAAGAGGTCATTAACAGAGCAGCCACCCCAGCAGGGTGGGGGAAAGGATTCCAGAGCTTTTCCAGAAGTCACTTCTGGGAGGCTTCATGGTCCAGGAGCATCTGAAGGGGCCCAGCAGCCTTCCTGGGGTCTAAGTGATCCCAAGATAATTAGGGAGATGGTAATTTAGATGATAATCCTAATTTAGATGGTCATTTTAGTGTCATTTTCCCCTCTTGGCACAGCTTTGGGGAGTCAGCCCTAAGATTTTCAAAGGCAACTGCAGCCAGGTTTGGTTTTGGTCCCCAAAAGATTGGAGGCAGGCAAGAAAACAAGGAAAAAAAAACAAGAAAAAAACCAAGAAAAAAAAACCAAGAAAAAAAACAACAACAACAAAAAAAAAAAAAAAAAAAAAAAAAAAAAAAAAAAAAAAAGAAAAAAAAAGAAAAAAAAGAAGAAAAGAAGAAAAGAAGAAGAGAAGAAGAGAAGAAAAGAAGAAAAGAAGAAAAGAAGAAAAGGAAAGAAGAAAAGAAGAAAAGAAGAAAAGAAGAAAAGAAGAAAAGAAGAAAAGAAGAAAAGAAGAAAAGAAGAAGAAAAGAAGAAAAGAAAAAAGAAGAAAAAAGGAAAAAGGAAAAAGGAAAAAGGAAAAAGAAAAAAGAAAAAGGAAAAAAGAAAAAGGAAAAAGGAAAAAGGAAAAAGGAAAAAGGAAAAAGGAAAAAGGAAAAAGGAAAAAGGAAAAAGGAAAAAGGAAAAAGGAAAAAGGAAAAAGGAAAAAGGAAAAAAGAAAAAGAGAAAAAGAGAAAAAAGAAAAAAGAAAAAAGAAAAAAAGAAAAAAGAAAAAAGAAAAAAGAAAAAAGAAAAAGAGAAGAGAAGAGAAAAAGAGAAAAAGAGAAAAAAGAAAAAAAGAAGAAAAAAAGAAAAGAAAAAAAAAAACCAAACACAAAAAACAAACAAAAAAAAAAATCCAAAAAACCCCAAAACCCAAAAGCAAACCACCATTTACAACAGAACTGAAAAAAAAAACCCAAACCAACCTGGGGAGGGAGGACAAAGTTGCCTCTGCTCCCCAGAGGGAAAATGAAGTAGGAAAAAAGGGATTTTCAGCTGGTGTGGACACAATCCCAAACCTGTGCTCAGGGGGAGCATCTGATCAGATCCTGGAGCATCTTTGTTGGGATCCTGGGGAGAAGATGAGGAGTGGGACCTCAGGGGCCTTGAAAAACCAAAAAAAAACCCCAAAACCCCTCCGAAACCTCCTGTTCCACCTGTGGGGGGGAATCCCAGAGGAATTCTCCAGGCTTCAGGAGACAACAGGGCAGTGTTTGTGAGCAAGCAGAGTCTGCTTCTGCCTTCAGGTGTTCCCAGCTGCTCCCAAACCACTTCCACATTCCAATATTTGGAGACAAAGCTTCCACAGTCCTAAAATTGCCCCAGAATTCAAAACCTCCCATGCCCAGAGGTCTTGTTTATTGAAACCCTAAAGAGAAACCATTCAGCAGGAGTCCTGGGGTCAGGAAAAGCAGAATTCCAGTGGAATTGGAACACAAGGATATTTCAGTATTTCCACAAGAGCCCAGGAAAAGAGGGGGGGGGGGGGGGGGGAATTTCAGGAAATTTCAGGAGCCACCCAGGACTGAAAAAAGCTCCTGGCTTTCTGTCTCCTTGATTCCAGGATGGGTCAGCAGGAAAAGCTGGGATTTATGGCACTGGAGAGGGTGAGGAATCCATCCCTCTGGATCCTGGGTTTCATTGGGAACACGGAAGCACTGATTATTCCCAATTTCCATCTAAATCCAGGAATCCATCCCTCTGGATCCTGGGTTTCATTGGGAACACGGAAGCACTGATTATTCCCAATTTCCATCTAAATCCAGGAATCCATCCCTCTGGATCCTGGGTTTCACTGGGAACACAGGAGCACTGATTAAAGCAGCAAATTTCCCAACTTCCATCTAAATTAAGGATATTTCAGTATTTCCACAAGAGCCCAGGAAAAGAGGGAGGGGGGGGGGGGGAATTTCAGGAGCCACCCAGGACTGAAAAAAGCTCCTGGCTTTCTGTCTCCTTGATTCCAGGATGGGTCAGCAGGAAAAGCTGGGATTTATGGCACTGGAGAGGGTGAGGAATCCATCCCTCTGGATCCTGGGTTTCACTGGGAACACAGGAGCACTGATTATTCCCAATTTCCATCTAAATCCAGGAATCCATCCATCTGGATCCTGAGTTTCATTGGGAACACGGAAGCTCTGATTATTCCCAATTTCCATCTAAATCCAGGAATCCATCCACCTGGATCCTGGGTTTCACTGGGAACACAGGAGCACTGATTAAAGCAGCAAATTTCCATCTAAATCCAGGAATCCATCCCTCTGGATCCTGGGTTTCACTGGAAACACAGGAGCACTGATTATTCCCAATTTCCATCTAAATCCAGGAATCCATCCATCTGGATCCTGAGTTTCATTGGGAACACGGAAGCTCTGATTATTCCCAATTTCCATCTAAATTAAGGATATTTCAGTATTTCCACAAGAGCCCAGGAAAAGAGGGAGGGGGGGGGGAATTTCAGGAGCCACCCAGGACTGAAAAAAGCTCCTGGGTTCTCTCTTCATGATTCCAGGATGGGTCAGCAGGAAAAGCTGGGATTTATGGCACTGGAGAGGGTGAGGAATCCATCCCTCTGGATCCTGGGTTTCATTGGGAACACAGGAGCACTGATTATTCCCAATTTCCATCTAAATCCAGGAATCCATCCCTCTGGATCCTGGGTTTCACTGGGAACACAGAAACACTGATTAAAGCAGCCAATTTCCCAATTTCCATCTAAATTAAGGATATTTCAGTATTTCCACAAGAGCCCAGGAAAAGAGGGAGAGGGAGGAAATTTCAGGAGCCACCCAGGACTGAAAAAAGCTCCTGGGTTCTGTCTCCTTGATTCCAGGATGGGTCAGCAGGAAAAGCTGGGATTTGTGGCACTGGAGAGGGTGAGGAATCCATCCCTCTGGATCCTGGGTTTCACTGGGAACACAGGAGCACTGATTAAAGCAGCAAATTTCCCAGTTTCCATCTAAATCCAGGAATCCATCCCTCTAGATCCTGGGTTTCACTGGGAACACAGAAACATTGATTAAAGCAGCAAATTTCCCAATTTCCATCTAAATTAAGGATATTTCAGTATTTCCACAAGAGCCCAGGAAAAGAGGGAGGAGGGGGGGGAAATTTCAGGAGCCACCCAGGACTGAAAAAAGCTCCTGGCTTTCTGTCTCCTTGATTCCAGGATGGGTCAGCAGGAAAAGCTGGGATTTGTGCACTGGAGAGGGTGAGGAATCCATCCCTCTGGATCCTGGGTTTCATTGGGAACACAGGAGCACTGATTATTCCCAATTTCCATCTAAATCCAGGAATCCATCCACCTGGATCCTGGGTTTCATTGGGAACACAGGAGCACTGATTATTCCCAATTTCCATCTAAATCCAGGAATCCATCCCTCTGGATCCTGGGTTTCATTGGGAACACAGGAGCACTGATTATTCCCAATTTCCATCTAAATCCAGGAATCCATCCCTCTGGATCCTGGGTTTCATTGGGAACACGGAAGCACTGATTATTCCCAATTTCCATCTAAATCCAGGAATCCATCCCTCTGGATCCTGGGTTTCACTGGGAACACAGGAGCACTGATTAAAGCAGCAAATTTCCCAACTTCCATCTAAATTAAGGATATTTCAGTATTTCCACAAGAGCCCAGGAAAAGAGGGAGGGGGGGGGGAATTTCAGGAGCCACCCAGGACTGAAAAAAGCTCCTGGGTTCTGTCTCCTTGATTCCAGGATGGGTCAGCAGGAAAAGCTGGGATTTGTGGCACTGGAGAGGGTGAGGAATCCATCCCTCTGGATCCTGGGTTTCATTGGGAACACAGGAGCACTGATTATTCCCAATTTCCATCTAAATCCAGGAATCCATCCCTCTGGATCCTGGGTTTCATTGGGAACACAGGAGCACTGATTAAAGCAGCAAATTTCCATCTAAATCCAGGAATCCATCCCTCTGGATCCTGGGTTTCATTGGGAACACGGAAGCACTGATTATTCCCAATTTCCATCTAAATCCAGGAATCCATCCCTCTATATCCTGGGTTTCATTGGGAACACGGAAGCACTGATTAAAGCAGCAAATTTCCCAATTTCCATCTAAATTAAGGATATTTCAGTATTTCCACAAGAGCCCAGGAAAAGAGGGAGGGGGGGGGGGAATTTCAGGAGCCACCCAGGACTGAAAAAAGCTCCTGGGTTCTGTCTCCTTGATTCCAGGATGGGTCAGCAGGAAAAGCTGGGATTTATGGCACTGGAGAGGGTGAGGAATCCATCCCTCTGGATCCTGGGTTTCACTGGGAACACAGGAGCACTGATTATTCCCAATTTTTATCTAAATCCAGGAATCCATCCACCTGGATCCTGGGTTTCATTGGGAACACAGGAGCACTGATTATTCCCAATTTCCATCTAAATCCAGGAATCCATCCCTCTGGATCCTGGGTTTCACTGGGAACACAGGAGCACTGATTATTCCCAATTTCCACCTAAATCCAGGAATCCATCCATCTGGATCCTGGGTTTCACTGGGAACATGGGAGCACTGATTAAAGCAGCAAATTTCCCAATTTCCACCTAAATTAAGGATATTTCAGTATTTCCACAAGAGCCCAGGAAAAGAGGGAGAGGGAGGAAATTTCAGGAGCCACCCAGGACTGAAAAAAGCTCCTGGCTTTCTGTCTCCTTGATTCCAGGATGGGTCAGCAGGAAAAGCTGGGATTTATGGCACTGGAGAGGGTGAGGAATCCATCCCTCTGGATCCTGGGTTTCATTGGGAACACAGGAGCACTGATTATTCCCAATTTCCATCTAAATCCAGGAATCCATCCCTCTGGATCCTGAGTTTCATTGGGAACACAGGAGCTCTGATTATTCCCAATTTCCATCTAAATCCAGGAATCCATCCCTCTGGATCCTGGGTTTCATTGGGAACACAGGAGCACTGATTAGAGCAGCAAATTTCCCAATTTCCACCTAAATTAAGGATATTTCAGTATTTCCACAAGAGCCCAGGAAAAGAGGGAGGGGGGGGGGGGGAATTTCAGGAGCCACCCAGGACTGAAAAAAGCTCCTGGGTTCTGTCTCCTTGATTCCAGGATGGGTCAGCAGGAAAAGCTGGGATTTATGGCACTGGAGAGGGTGAGGAATCCATCCCTCTGGATCCTGGGTTTCATTGGGAACACGGGAGCACTGATTAAAGCACCAAATTTCCATCTAAATCCAGGAATCCATCCCTCTGGATCCTGGGTTTCATTGGAAACACAGGAGCACTGATTATTCCCAATTTCCATCTAAATCCAGGAATCCATCCCTCTGGATCCTGGGTTTCATTGGGAACACGGGAGCACTGATTAAAGCAGCAAATTTCCATCTAAATCCAGGAATTCATCCATCTGGATCCTGGGTTTCATTGGGAACACGGAAGCACTGATTATTCCCAATTTCCATCTAAATTAAGGATATTTCAGTATTTCGCAAGAGCCCAGGAAAAGAGGGAGGGGGGGGGGAATTTCAGGAGCCACCCAGGACTGAAAAAAGCTCCTGGGTTCTGTCTCCTTGATTCCAGGATGGGTCAGCAGGAAAAGCTGGGATTTATGGCACTGGAGAGGGTGAGGAATCCATCCCTCTGGATCCTGGGTTTCATTGGGAACACGGGAGCACTGATTATTCCCAATTTCCATCTAAATCCAGGAATCCATCCCTCTGGATCCTGGGTTTCACTGGGAACACAGGAGCACTGATTAAAGCAGCAAATTTTCCAATTTCCATCGAAATCCTGGGTTTATTCTTTCCTGGCTCCTTCCTGGAAACTTTCTCCTTAGGAAACTTTCTCCTGCATCAATCCCAAAGGAAATTCTCCCTCCTTTTCACTGAAAAGAGCTCAGCAAGAGCCTCACTTCAGAGAATTTAAAGACATCACCAGGGGCAGCAGCAGAGAGGAGGTAACTGCAGGGACACCTCTAGAGCAGCATCATTGGCCACAAAACCCCCAATTTAATCCGAAAAATACCTCAATAAACCCATTTACAGCCTCCTGACATCATTTTTTCCCCAGCTCTTGCAGAAAGCTCCAGATGCTCAACTCCCTAAGAACTTCCCTAGGGAAGCTTGCAAGATTATTGAGGAGTGTGTGGGATCCTTGATCCCCCCCTCACATCCTCTCCTTAATATCCTCCAGCATTATTAAGCATGAGGTCATCCTAAAAAGGAGCTATTTTGGGCTCCCCATTCAAAGGAATCCAAGAGAGGAGATTAAAAACCTCTTGAAAAAAGGCAGGGAAATATTCCAGGGTCTCCTGGCTCCCCACCCTGTGGGTTTCAGGCCACGGGATGATTCTCCATCCCCATCTTAAGATGGAATTTCAGGCTTTAAGGCAGAATCCTGCTGGCTGCTGACTCAGCCCTTCCCAAGATTCCAGTCTGGAAAAAGGTAGAGACAGACCCAGATTCCCCAGGGAATGTCCAGCAGCTCCATTTCAAAACCAGCCTCAGCTTTTCCTTCTTCAGAGACTTGAGCAGGTGAAGCCCCCAGGCTTTTAACCCCCCCCCCCAAAATCAAAAGCTTCTTATTTCACCCAGTTTCACCCAATAAATGGGCTGAGACCAAACCAGCACCTTTCCTCTTCCCATCTTTCTCCAGAAATCCTCAAAAATGCTTGAATTGAGTCTTTTGTGCCTGGAAATCCAGCCCTGCTCCATTGGGCTTGGAATCCATCAGGAGGAGGAGACAATTTAACACCCTGAGCACTCCTGGACCACCAAACACTTGGAATTCTGCCCCCTGCCACCCAATTCCTGTGTCCTGCATTCCCAATTCCAAGGGGCATTCCTTAGGGATGCTCCCACCAGGCATGGGCCAGGACCAGCATCCCCTGGGATCCTCTCCAGGACTATTACATTCCCACTCCTTGGATACCTTCCCACATTGTTCCCAATCTAAACTTTTGTAGATTTAATCCCCATTGATAAAAAATCCCTCCTGTCCACTCTCCAAACACCAAGACACAAAAGGTCACTGCCAGGGCCACTAAATCCAAATTTCCAGACACTTTGAGCAGACAAGAAAAACCTGGATAGAGCCCAGGACTGGATCCTGTTTGCCCTCACTTGCTACTAAAATTAAATCCAAGAAGCTCTGGTGGACTCTCAAGGTAGAGTAAGAAAGAAAAGACACTTTCCTTGTGATTTTTGGTGGTTTTTTTTTTTTTTTAAAGCCAGCTGTGGGTCTCCCAACAAAACACTGAGTTGTTGACCTGGTTCTTCAGCTGGAGAAATCCCATTTGCTTCCAGGTTGAACCCCTTCATTTATCTTAGAAGGCAAAAAAAAACCCCAAAACGTGCCTGGGGATCAGATGCACACAAGCATTGCCTTCCCTCCACGTCAGGAGGAGCTTCATTTGGGGGAAATTCCTGATTTTCCTTCTCTTTTCCTTTTTCCTGCTGTCAGAGAATGGAGATGAAGAGCTGGGAATCCTGACAACTCCAGTGAGTGAGGTGAGAGTAAGAAAGACAAGACACTTTCCTTGTGATTTTTGGTGTGTTGTTTTTTTTTTTTAAGCCAGCTGGCTTTAAAAAAAAGGATTGGGAATCCTGTCAATCCCAGTGGTCTCCCAACAGAACACTGAGTGGTTGGGGAAGTTGTCTGACCAAAGCCCTTTGCTTCCCTGTTCCCTTGGAGCAAGGAAATCCAAAGGTTTGGAAGGATGCTGCTCTCCCAGGTTTTGCCAAGCACCCTGGGCAATAAGTTTTGTGTTCTCAGACCTGGTTCTTGCTTCCAGTTTGAACCCCTTGATGCCTTCATTTATCTTAGAAGGCAAAAAAAACCCCCAAAAACTTGCCTGGGGATCAGATGCACACAAGCATTGCCTTCCCTCCACATCAGAGCTGCCATTAAATGAGCCTCATTTGGGGGAAATTCCTGATTTTCCTTCTCTTTTCCTTTTTCCTGCTGTCAGAGAAGGAAGATGAAGAGCTGGGAATCCTGACAACTCCAGAGAGTGAGGTGAGAGTAAGAAAGAAAAGACACTTTCCTTGTGATTTCTGGTGGTTTTTTTTTTTTTTAAAGCCAGCTGTGGGTCTCCCAACAAAACACTGAGTTGTTGACCTGGTTCTTCAGCTGGAGAAATCCCATTTGCTTCCAGTTTGAACCCCTTCATTTATCTTAGAAGGCAAAAAAACCCCCAAAAACTTGCCTGGGGATCACAGCATTGCCTTCCCTCCACGTCAGGAGGAGCTGCATTTGGGGGAAATTCCTGATTTTCCTTCTCTCTTCCTTTTTCCTGCTGTCAGAGAATGTCTGACCAAAGCCCTTTGCTTCCCTGTTCCCTTGGAGCAAGGAAATCCAAAGGTTTGGAAGGATGCTGCTCTCCCAGGTTTTGCCAAGCACCCTGGGCAATAAGTTTTGTGTTCTCAGACCTGGTTCTTGCTTCCAGTTTGAACCCCTTGATGCCTTCATTTATCTTAGAAGGCAAAAAAACCCAAAAAAAACCCCAAAAACGTGCCTGGGGATCAGATGCACACAAGCATTGCCTTCCCTCCATGTCAGGAGGAGCTGCATTTGGGGGAAATTCCTGATTTTCCTTCTCTTTTCCTTTTTCCTGCTGTCAGAGAAGGAAGATGAAGAGCTGGGAATCCTGACAACTCCAGCTGGCTGATCCCCAGAGCTTGTGTTTTGGTTTTAATGGGAAGCAGAACTCAGTCCTGAGTACACTTCCAAGACAATGAAACAGGAAAAAAAAAAGATTTTTTTTTTTTTAATTTTTTTGGAACCTTGTAATAGAAACTCCTCAACCTGCAGGTAGTGGCTGCCCTGGGCACCCTTCTAAAAAACCAGCAGTGACAAGAAGAGCCCTGGGACTCAACTCCTCTTTTCTCCAAACGTGCACCAGGAGCTTGGGACACGCACTGGGAGCTCCTGCTCCATCCAAATCCACACTCACAGAGCCAGATGGATGCCTGAAGATGCTGGAAAAGCACCAATAAATCCCAAATATCCTCCCAAATCCCTGGGTGGTGATGAATTCAGCAGAGAAAAGCAGCACAGGTTGACTTCAGGGAGGGCAACACTTCTGTCCCTGCATTTTTATTTTATTTTTTTTTTTTATTATCCCATGAAATCAAACTCCCAGCAGCAGGATCACAGGTTAGGAAATGGGACTTTTCCTCCTCACTGTGTGGATTTCCAGATATTCCTAAGAAATGGGTCTCCCTGAGCCATACAAGGAAAGCAGCTGGGTCCTTGGTGGGTGAAATCATCCCATCAGAATCCCACTGGAGTTTGCAACAGCCCCAGAGATGTTAGGAAAGCAAAGGAGGAAAAAATAAAAGGTTAAAGTAAAGGTAAAGAGGTAAAGGAAAAGGTAAAGGAAAAGGTAAAGGAAAAGGTAAAGGAAAAGGTAAAGGAAAAGGTAAAGGAAAAGGTAAAGGAAAAGGTAAAGGAAAAGGTAAAGGAAAAGGTAAAGGAAAAGGTAAAGGAAAAGGTAAAGGAAAAGGTAAAGGAAAAGGTAAAGGAAAAGGTAAAGGAAAAGGTAAAGGAAAAGGTAAAGGAAAAAAGGTAAAGTAAAAAAGGTAAAGGAAAAGGTAAAGGAAAAGGTAAAGGAAAAAAGGTAAAGTAAAAGGTAAAGTAAAAGGTAAAGTAAAAGTTAAAGGTAAAGTAAAGCAAGAAAGAGAAAAAAAAAAAAAGGAAGTTAGTGGGGGAGGAAGCAAAAGGCAACGAAATTGGGAATTAAACTACTGAAACAAAAAAAAAGATTTTGGGGTCTTGCTTGGCTTCCAGAAGGATAAAACTGCCAGCAAAATGCAGCTGTCACCCTGCTGCAAACAAAGGCTCCAGCAGCCCCCTTTGTCGTGGAGACTGAAACATTCCTCAAGTTTTTTCTGGAGCCCTCAGCCCTGCCCCAGCACCCCCAGAACACCCCCTGGATGGGGCTGCAGAGAAAGCTTCAGTTCTCTTGTCACCACCTCACTGATGGACTGACTTCATACCTTCAACCTTCTTTTTCTTTTTTTTTTTTTCCCTCTTTTATTTTTCCTTTTTTCTTTTCCTCTTTTCTTTTTCCTTTTTTCTTTTTTCTCTTTTCTTTTGTCTTTTTTCTTTTTTTTCTTTTCTTTTGCCTTTTTTCTTTTCTTTTTCCTTCTTTTTTTCTCTTTTCTTTTTCCTTTTTTCTTTTTTTCTTTTCTTTTTCCTTCTTTTTTCCTCTTTTCTTTTTCCTTTTTTCTTTTTATTCTTTTCTTTTTCCTTCTTTTTTCCTCTTTTCTTTTTCCTTTTTTCTTTTTATTCTTTTCTTTTTTCTTCTTTTTTCCTCTTTTCTTTTTCCTTTTTTTCTTTTTCCTTTTTCTTTTTTTTCCTCTTTTCTTTTCCCTTTTTTCTTTTTCCTCTTTTCTTTTTCCTTTTTCTTTTTTTTCCTCTTTTCTTTTCCCTTTTTTCTTTTTCCTCTTTTCTTTTTCCTTTTTCTTTTTTTCCTCTTTTCTTTTTCCTTTTTCTTTCTTCCTCTTTTCTTTTTCCTTTTTTTTTTCTTTTTTTTCCTTTTTTTCTCTTTTCTTTTCCCTTTTTTCTTTTTCTTTTATTTCTTCTTTCTCCTTCCCTTTTTTCTTTTTTCCCCCCTTTTTTTTCTCTTTTCCCTTTTTTCTTTTTCTTCTTTTATTTTTCTTTTTTCTCTTCCCTCTTCTTTTTCTTTTTTCTTTTCCTTTTTTTTCTTTTTTTCCTTTTCTTTTTTTCCTTCCCCCCCTTTTTTTTCCCTGAGGGTGCTTCCAACCTCATCCTGCACTCCCAGCTAAGACCCCACCAAATTCCCTCCTGCAGCACCACACATCACACCCAAGATCTGTGGTTTTTTTTTTTTTTCCCCCCAGGCTGTTCCAGCAGCTGATGCTAAGATTTCATTTTACATTTTCTAACTGCTCCCTACCTTCCAACCAAGGAAATTCCATCACTGTGGGTGGTTCCAACACAGACAAAAAAAATCCAACTGGCAAGTAGGAGCCCTAAAGCAATGATTTTCAGCCCTAATCACTACAAAATGTCACTTTTTTTTTTTTTTCACTACAAAATGATATTTTTAGGAGCTGATAAGAGCTGCTGATTTTTTTCCTACTACACTCAGATCCCTAAATTAGGAAATTTTGTCTTTAGGCTCCTTATCTCAGTTTTTTCCTCAGATTTTTTACCTTTCTTACCTCTTTCTAGCTCAGATCTTTTCCAACCCCCCCTCCCAGTGCCACCTGGGAAAATCAAACACCAAAAAGCCACCTCAGAGAAAGCAAAAGTTTTTGATGTGCACCTTGGAAATTCAGAACTCAACCTGAGCTCCCTTCAGCCCAGACACATCCTCATTTTCTCTGCTGCACCTTCCCAGCTGGAAAATCCCTGCAAACCCTGGAATTATCCTGCAAAAAAAGTTGGTGATGAGCTGAGGGCTGCTCAGAGAGCCAAGCAATGACACCACAAAACTTCCTGAATTTGGGACCTATTTTTTTTTTTGCACTTTTTCCCCAAGGGGAAACATTTGCACTGAAGTTTTTTCCCCCCTCTGCAACTGGCAAGCAGGAGCCCTAAAGCAACGATTTTCAGCCCTAATCACTACAAAATGTCACTTTTTTATTTTTTTTCACTACAAAATGACATTTTTAGGAGCTGATAAGAGCTGCTGATTTTTTTCCTACTACACTCAGATCCCTAAATTAGGAAATTTTGTCTTTAGGCTCCTTATCTCCGTTTTTTCCTCAGATTTTTTACCTTTCTTACCTCTTTCTAGCTCAGATCTTTTCCAACCCCCCCTCCCAGTGCCACCTGGGAAAATCAAACACCAAAAAGCCACCTCAGAGAAGCCAAAAGTTTTATGATGTGCACCTTGGAAATTCAGAACTCAACCTGGGCTCCCTTCAGCCCAGACACATCCTCATTTTCTCTGCTGCACCTTCCCAGCTGGAAAATCCCTGCAAACCCTGGAATTATCCTGCAAAAAAAGTTGGTGATGAGCTGAGGGCTGCTCAGAGAGCCAAGCAATGACACCACAAAACTTCCTGAATTTGGGACCTATTTTTTTTTTTTGCACTTTTTCCCCAAGGGGAAACATTTGCACTGAAGTTTTTTTCCCCCTCTGCAATCCACCCAGAATTTAAATTTAAAAGCTGCTACCACTGCCTCAACGTGGATGATATGGGTGCTTGCTTTCTGCTCTAAATCAAGCATATTTTAATAAAATTACAGAATATGCCTTGTCTGAACTTGCAGACAGTTTGCAACTTGCCTTTTTTTTTTAATTTCATGCATGCCTGTGAGCAAACAAGGGGAGAAAATCCACGGCTGGGGCATCTTTGCAAAGTATCCCTGGGAAATCAAGGCTCAGGGGACAGGAATTAGAGGAAATATTAATTTCTTCCCAGCTTGGCTTGCTCACACATCCTATTTTTACAGCAGGCTGAGAGGAGAGAAAGAAAAAAAAACACTCCAGGAAGAAAAAGAAACCCCAGGGAGAGGAAGGGAAGAAGCGAAACTGAATTTTTCAGCCCCAAAGAGAGGGTGAAAAATGTTGGGTTTCTCATCCCCTTCCTCCCCAGCCCAGATTATTTTTAATTTTTACCTTGGAATTAGTGGTAGGATGTGCTGGGGGGTGACCTCTCTCTTGTGCTTCATCCAGTTTTTCCTCCTCCTGGGCTGAGTGGTCCCCTCTGCGCTGGAAAAAAAAATTCTCCTGCAGCCAGGGAAATAAAAAATGCTGCGAGAAGCTGCTGCTTCCTGGCAAATTTCACTCCTGAGCCCAGCAAACCCCTCCCCAAACCCAGCCCCTTGGCCTCACAGGGTGATCTCATGGCTTTGCCTGAAATCTGAGCAACAGCAAAAAAATAAAAAAGGGGGGGGGAGGTGGAAAAATCTTGCCAGAGTGGCAAGGAATGAGGTGAGTCAGGAGCATTTTATTTTTTTTTTTAATTTTTTTTTTCTTGTTGAAAATTGGGAATCCTGTCAATCCCAGCAGGGTTTTTTTTTTAGTCTGTTTTGATTCAGATCCTCCAGATCCAGAGGGATTTGCAGCAGCTCCAGGCTTGCAGCCCCCTCCCCAGATGGAAAATTTTGCTCCCTCCCCCTCCCCTTTTAACCCTGAAGTGGTTCAATTTTCCTAAAAGTTGGGAAATAGAGCAGCAAAGATTTAAAAAAAAAAACAAACCCCCCAGGGCTGCAGCAAGAGTTGCTCCAGACTCCTGGGTGTCCCAAGGGTGAAGGTAAAATTCATTAAAAATAAGAAAAAATAACTCAAATCAGGTCGTGGCAAAGAAAAAGGCAGCAAGAAAAATCCCAAACTTGGGGGAAAAAAGGGGGAAAAAAAGGGGGGGGAAAAGGGGGGAAAAAAGGGGGGGAAAAAGGGGGAAAAAAAGGGGGAAAAAAAGGGGGAAAAAAAGGGGGAAAAAACGGGGGAAAAAACGGGGGAAAAAAAGGGGGAAAAAAAGGGGGAAAAAAAGGGGGAAAAAAAGGGGGAAAAAAAGGGGGAAAAAAAGGGGGAAAAAAAAAAGGGGGGAAAAAAAGGGGGAAAAAAAGGGGGAAAAAAAGGGGGAAAAAAAGGGGGAAAAAAGGGGGAAAAAAAGGGGGAAAAAAGGGGGAAAAAAGGGGGAAAAAAGGGGGAAAAAAAGGGGGAAAAAAAGGGGGAAAAAAAGGGGGAAAAAAGGGGGGGAAAGGGGGGAAAGGGGGGAAAAAAGGGGGGGAAAAGGGGGAAAAAAAGGGGGGGAAAAAGGGGGAAAAAAAGGGGGGGAAAAGGGGGAAAAAAAGGGGGGGAAAAAGGGGGGGAAAAAGGGGGGGGAAAAGGGGGGGGAAAAGGGGGGGGAAAAGGGGGGGGAAAAGGGGGGGGAAAAGGGGGAGGAAAAGGGGGGGGAAAAAAGGGGGGGAAAAAGGGGGGGAAAAAGGGGGGGAAAAAGGGGGGGGAAAAAGGGGGGGGAAAAAGGGGGGAAAAAGGGGGGGAAAAACGGGGGAAAAAAAGGGGAAAAAAAGGGGAAAAAAACCTCTGCAGCAAAACTCTGCAAGGGAAACCCTGGGGTTTGCTGCCCCCTTCATGTGGCAGCTGGGTGAGAAAGAGCAAAAAGGACCTAGGGAGAAAGTAGTTTTAAAAAAATGTTTAAAAAATTAAAATAAATTAAAAAAAAATCTAAGAATTTTTTAAAAAATTTAAAAAAATTTTTAAAAATTAAAAAAAAAATTAAAATGAATTTAACAAAAAAAATTTTTAAAAAAAATTAGAAAACCCCCTGAAGTCAGCAGGGAAAAAAAAGCTGCACAAAAAAAAAAACAAAAAAACAAAAACACCAAAAAAAAAAACCCAAAAAAAACCCAAAAAAACCCCTGCACCTCTGAGGATGTTTAATTCCAGATTTGGACCAGCTCAGCTCAGCTCTCCCCAGCTTCTCCCAAAAAAAGGGCAAAGATGCTCCCTTGTGGGCAGCACCACCCTAACAGGCACTGGATTTCTGCACTAATATATAATATATATTCTATATGTATTCTATAATATAGATATTGTATAATATAGATAGAATATTATTGTATAATGCATATTAATGCACTAATTCTGCATGAATAAAACGAATATTTGAATGCAAAATCCACCATAAGAGGCACTGGGCTTCTGCACTAATTTATAATATATATTCTATATGTATTATATAATATTTATATTGTATAATACATGTTATATATCATATATAATGATTTATTATTGTATAATGCATATTAATGCACTAATTCTGCATAAAGAGAACAAATATTTGAGTGCAAAATCCACCATAAGAGGCACTGGATTCCTGCATTAATATAATATCTATAGAATATATATTATATATGTGTAATATAATATATAATAATCTATTATTATAAAATGCATATTAATGCCCCAATTCTGCATTAATAGAAAGAATATTTGAATGCAAAACCCACCATAAGAGGCACTGGGTTTCTGCACTAATATATAATATTTATCCTATATTTATTATATATATAATATATATATTCTCACATATAATATATAATAATCTATTATTATAAAATGCATATTAATGCACTAATTCTGCATGAACAGAATGAATATTTGAATGCAAAACCCACCATAAGAGGCACTGGGTTTCTGCACTAATATATAATATACACCTTATATATATCCTATAATATATTATATATATTATAATATATATATAATATATATATATTAATATATAATATATATATATAATATATATTATTATATATTATATATTATATATTATTATATATTATATATATATTATATATATAATATATATAATATTATATATAATATAATATATATATCATAATATATATATTATATATATATTATATATATAATATATAATAATATAATATAATATATTATATTATATATATAATATTATTATATATTATATATTATATATTATTATATATTATTATATATATATTATATATATATTATAGGATATAATATACCCTATATATATAGGCACAAACCACCTATTATATATAACATGTAACAATAATATTAATATATTAATTAATATAAATCAATATAATTATATTATAATAACATTATAATATATAAAATTATAGTATAATATTATAATTATATTATGTTAATTAATATAATTAATTAATAATATTAATAATATATAATATGTAACAATCTATTATTATAAAATGCATATTAATGCACTAATTCTGCACAAATAGGACGAATATTTGAATGAAACCCCCCCCAGCTCCCAGCTGAACCCCTCTCACCCCCCATCCCAGGGCCACATCCCTATTTTCCGGGTGCCTGGAGCCCAAACCTTTCCTTGGGGACAAGTCAAGACTTGGGTTTGTCCAAGCAATCAGTCACGGGGCCAAGCTCCCCCAAATAACCCACACCCCATTAGCTCCTCTAATCTCTCACCTCCCATTTGCAGCCCTTTTCAAAAAGGGAAGGTTCATTGCTTGCCCAAATTTGGGGGGTTTTTTTGTTTGTTTTTTTTTTTTTTTCCCCCCCTGCAGACTCTCTGGAGCCTTGGGGTTGATTTGACCTTTCCAATTCACCAAGCAGGTTGGTTCCGGCAGAGATGACCTGAGGGATAATTCAACACCTGAAGGAGCTGGAAAGGTGTTAATGACTCCTGGCAACTTTCACCCCCATGGGGCCTGCTGGGAAGGAAAATTCCTGCATGGAATCATAGAATGGGTTGGGTTGGAAGGGACCTCAGAGCTCATCAAGTCCAACCCTTGCTCCACTCCCCCCGTGGTTCCCAGCCCATGGCACTGAGTGCCACATCCAGGCTCTTTGGAAATATCTCCAGGGATGGAGAATCCACCCCTTCCCTGGGCAGCCCATTCCAATGCCTGATCACCCTCTCCAGAAAGAAATTCTTTCTAATGTCCAACCTAAACCTCCCCTGGCACAACTTGAGACCTCTTGTGCCCTCTTGTCTTGCTGAGAGTTGCCTGGGAAAAGAGCCCAACCCCCCCCTGGCTCCAACCTCCTTTCAGGGAGTTGGAGAGAGTGATGAGGTCTCCCCTGAGCCTCCTCTTCTCCAGCCTCAACACCCCCAGCTCCCTCAGCCCTTCCTCCCAGGAATTCTGCTGGATCCCTTCCCAGCCTCCTTGCTCTTCTCTGGACCTGCTCCAGCACCTCAATCTCCTTCCTGAGCTGAGGGGCCCAGAACTGGACACAGGACTCAAGCTGTGGCCTCCCCAGGGCTGAGCACAGGGGCAGAATCCCTTCCCTGGACCTGCTGGCCACGCTGTTCCTGAGCCAGCCCAGGATGCCATTGGCCTTCTTGGCCACCTGGGCACACTGCTGCCTCCTCTTCAGCTTCCTGGCAATCCAGACTCCCAGCTCCCTTTCTGCCCCTCTGTGCCCAGCCTGGAGCTCCCCATGGGGTTGTTGTGTTGAACCTCATCCCCTTGGGATCAGCCCAACTCTCCAGTCTCTCCAGGTCCCTCTGCAGAGCCCTCCTGCCTTCCAGCTGATCCACATCCCCCCAGCTCGGTGTCCTCTGCAAGTTTGCTGATGAAAATGGAATGGGAAGGGAGGTCCTTGCTTTTGAGGATGGCTGGCACACAGCAGCAGCCCAGGAGAAGGGGTTTTGGGGGGGTCTAAGTGTCCCTAAAAAGAGGCAAAAGCCAATTTAAAGGCTTGATCCCTACAATTTGCACCTTGGGGAGGGACCCAAGTGAGCTCCCAGGCTCCATCCAGCTTCCAGTTTGCTGCTTGTGTTGCCTCTCTTGCCTGTCCCAGCTTTTTGGTAGCCAGAAAAGCTGGAAAAAAAATGAAATTCATTGCCTAGAAGAAACAACTTCAATCCTTGGAGATGCCCCCCTGGAACACAATGACCCCAGAAGTCTTCTTTTCCAGCACCCACTTGGTTTTCCAAGTTTTCCAGCCTCGGCTGTTCACACAGCTCTCTCTCCAAGAACATTCCAAACCAAGAGCTCTGCTGCAGACCAGATTTTTTTTTTTTTTTTTTTTTTTTAGCAAATGGCCCAATTTGAACAATAGAAGAGCCCAGAACAATAGAACAAAGAATGACAGAATCTTGAAGGTTGGAAAGGGGCTTTTAAAGATCATCCAAAGCCCAATGGCACCAGATTTTCTGGATAATTCCAGGGCTGGGGACTCCACCAGAGCCCTGGGCAGCCTGAATCAATGCTTGGCCACTCTTTCAGTCCAAAAGTTTTTCCTAATCCCCAATCTAAACCTCCCCTGCCACATCTTTCTTGTATTTCTTTCCTTAACCTTTCCAAAAAAGGGATGGGGGAGGCCAATTAGTGCTGAAATCTCCCAGCTGGATGCAAGCTCCTGGTTTTCCTAGGTCTGGGAAGACTCCAGAGCAGATTTTCCAAGTGTTTTTTGTTCTCTATCTCTGAGAACAATTCCCCAGAGCTCTCTGAGCACTGATTCAAGGAGGCAGCTGTGGAAAGGCAGCATCCCCCAAGCAATCTCTGGATAAAATCCAGTTTTCCAACCAACATCCTTCCCCATCCATACCCTCTGTGGAGCTCAGCCATCCAGAAGATGAGGATAAAAGGATGCAAACGAGGTTTTGCCCCTGTAAGAAAGGTGAAAAGAAGGAGATTTCCAAAAGGAAAATTAAAAAAAGTTTGGGAAATGCAGCTTTACTGCTTGGGGCAAGCCTGGGGGAAGCAAATCCAACATATCCAGGGAAATATTCCAGGAAGGAAGGTTGCATTTTGCTTTCTGATCCAGCAGGATGCCAGAGGTCCTGGAGGTTTCCCATCCCCTCCCACTAGATGGCAAGAGTCCCCCTCCTACCAGCACAGATTTTTGTCTCCAGGGATGAAGAAGCAGAGAAGGGATTTCTGACCCTCAAAAACCCTGAGCAGGCTCCTGTCCAGCCTGCCAGGATTTATTTTGCTGTGGTTGGAAAGCTCTGGGCAGGAAAAAAAAAGGGGGGAACTGAGCAGAATAAAGTTTTTTGGCTGTAAAAAAAAAAGGGGGTGGGGGATGCTGAAGAACAGAGAGTGCTGCTCCCAGGCAAATGCAGCAAATCCCTCCCCATCCTTAAAAGGCATCAGGGAAGCATCTGTTTGAGGCTCTTTGGTGGTGATTCAGTGTGAAGAACATGTCCTAACAAGGCCAGGCCCTGCTTCTAAGGGGAAACTCCAAGAATTAGTTCAAGGAGAGAGATTCCAGCTGCTCAGTCTGCAGGCAGGCTCAGGGCAAGGGCAGGAGGTGGGATGCAGGAGGGAAGGAGATGCAGCCCCTTAGGGCTGATCCCAGCCTTCTGGGAGGGCAAAAAGATTGCTCAGGATTTGCAGCTTTGCCCTGGTGCCAAAATTTGGCCCTGGCAACCTAGAAAACCCACCTCCCAGGGCAAAAAAAAACCAACCTGGCACTGTTGGAATCTTGTTTGTAACTCACCACTGGAATTATCAGCAGCCCAGAACACAGAAAACCTAAGGAAACACCTACAGACTGTAGGGTGCCATTCTGCTCTGCACATTATTTGTAGCAGGGAATCCAGATTCACTTCCAAATGCTTTCCAGGGCCCTGGAATTTAGGAAAAGCCAGACACCTGTGCCTTCAGGGTATTTGGGTGTAGGGACAAGGATGCTGGGTGTTCCCTTTTGAAGATGAGGGCTCTAAAACTTCTCTCCATCAACACAAAGCCCTCAGGAAGCCACCCAGAGCAATTTCCTACCAATCCCAAGAGCTTCCAGCAGAACCAAGTCGTGGTTGGGTTTTGCTCCCCCCATTCTTGAAAAAAATGTAACCTGAATAAAAAAAGAAAAAAAAAAAAAAAAAACAAACAAAACAAACCACCTGGCAGGACCAGGTCCCCTGCCCACTTCCCACACCCAAACTGGTGGCCAGGGGGAAGGACCCAGCAAGTCCTCCCCAGGCTCATTCCAGCTTTCAATGAATTTCATGGATTATTTAGTAGCAACAATGGCAGAAACAATGGGACAAGAAAGGACAAGGTGCCCTTGATCAGAGGTGGCACCTATTGACTGTCCCCTGAATGCTGCAGGCAGAAAACCCTTTGGTTCCTGGAATCCAGGGATCCTGGAGGAGCCCTGTGCTCCCTTCTCCAGCCTCTCCATCAGCCTCAGCCCCTCCTGAGCATCTCTCCTGGTTTGGGTCAGGATAAAGGGGATTTTCTGTCTTTACTTTTGCTTTTAGCTCAGTCTCTTGTAAGCAGCTGCACTGCTGAAATTCACAGCAAGTTTCTCAGTCAGTGGCTGCTGCTGGGACTGATAATTCCAGAGCCAAGGAACTGCTCAGCTCTGAGGAACATTTTACCCTCCATGAGGAACAAAGAGGTCCCACCTGCAGCCTCCTCTGGGGAGGAAGGGACAAGAGAGATGCCAGAATTGACCAAGCAGAGGATTCCATCCCATACACCTCATCCTCAGGAGAAATCTGAGGGATCACAAGAGCTTCCTGCCCTTCCTGCTTCCCTCTCTTCACCCATTCCCTGCTTTCTTCAGCATCCTGGGAGGATCCCATCCCTTCCTCTGCCTGTGCTCCTGATCCATCCCAGCCTGGATCTGTGCTCCTGCCTCCAGCTCCCAACTGCTGCTGACCCCAGGATTCCAGCCTGGATTTTCCCACCCTGCAGCCTCTGTGGTGACCTGAGAGTTATTGGGGGAAAGATGGGATCGATTTTCCTGGATATTTGTATAGATTTGGTATTTTTTCCTATTTCTCATTCCTGTTTCATTAAAGCTGTGCAGTTCAGTTCCCAGCCCATCAATCTCTCTCCCTTATTCTCTCTTTATCAGGGAGGGGAGAGAGATTAAGAGAGAGGATCTGGTAATTGGTTTAATTGCCAGGGCAGAGTTAAACCCTGACAGCCTCCTTCTGCCTGCCAACCACTTCATCCATCAGGGGCCACCTTTACCTTATTTGTTTGCCCCATTTCCCCCAAAAACCCCACAACAAGGATACTCTGAAGAAGCTCTGGAGGGAAAAAGCTTCAGGATCATTCCCTTGGCCATTCCAGGTCACTGGGAGAGGTCAAAGAGCAGTGGCCTCCCCTCCTTTCTGTGTTTTTCTGCGTGCCTTGCCTCTCCTTGATGGACCTGGGGAGAGGAGAAGGTGAATGGGAAAAGCAGAAAAAAGGGAAAATAAAAGACCCAAACAGAGAAACTTTACCTTTGGGATTTGGGAATCTGAGCCCAGGAACAGGCACTGAGTGAAAACAGGGATTGCAAGGGCACTTCAAAAGGAATCATGTTTCCCCTGAGCAACTTTTGCTCATCCAGTGGTGAGATGAAAAGATTTCCTTGGGTTTTTTTTTTCCCTTTCATCTGCAAAAAGAGCTGCAGGAGTGGCAGGGTTTGAGTCTCCTCCTCAAGAGATGCTCCTCAAACTTCTTCCTCCTCTTCCAAAGCCCAGGAGGGTGAGGAAGGGAAAAAAAAAAAACCTGAAATAAACCAAACCAACACACACTGGGATATTCATTATTGAGACACTCCAGCCAGAATTCCAAAGGAATTTCCTTTGGAAACACTTCCCATGGGAAGAGTCCAAGCCCCCCCAAAAAAACCCCACAGCAGTTTTGGAAATCCAAGAATTTTGCTGATTCCTTCTGAAAATGAGGAATTTTCCCCCCATGGGCTTTATGCTCTTAAAACCCCTCAAGGCACCTGAGTGTGGCAGCCCCAATATCCCAACCACCAGCACCCAAAAAAAACCCCAAACCCACACAGGGGGGGGCTCAGTCTGGGGGCTGCAGGATGGAACCAGGAAAAGAAAGCAGGAAAAGAAAGCAGGAAAAGAAAGCAGGAAAAGAAAGCAGGAAAAGAAAGCAGGAAAAGAAAGCAGGAAAAGAAAGCAGGAAAAGAAAGCAGGAAAAGAAAGCAGAAAAAGAAAGCAGAAAAAGAAAGCAGAAAAACAAACCAGAAAAACAAACCAGAAAAACAAACCAGAAAAACAAACCAGGAAAGAAACCAGGAAAGAAACCAGGAAAGAAACCAGGAAAAAAACCCAGAAAAAAAACCAGAAAAAAAAAAAAAATCAGGAAAAAACCCAGGAAAAAACCCAGAAAAAAGACCAGGAAAAAACCCAGAAAAAAAAACCCAGAAAAAAAACCCAGAAAAAAAACCCAGAAAAAAAACCCAGAAAAAAAACCCAGAAAAAAAACCCAGAAAAAAAACCCAGAAAAAAAAAAACAGAAAAAAAACCCAGAAAAAAAACCCAGAAAAAAAAAAACAGAAAAAAAAAAACAGAAAAAAAAAAACAGAAAAAAAAAAAAACAAACAGAAAAAAAAACCAGAAAAAAAACCCAGGAAAAAAACCCAGGAAAAAAAAAACCAGAAAAAAAAACCGGGAATAGAACCAGGGAATAGAACCAGGGAATAGAACCAGGAAATAGAACCAGGAAATAGAACCAGGAAATAGAACCAGGAAATAGAACCAGGAAATAGAACCAGGAAATAGAACCAGGAAATAGAACCAGGAAATAGAACCAGGAAATAGAACCAGGAAATAGAACCAGGAAATAGAACCAGGAAATAGAACCAGGAAATAGAACCAGGAAATAAACAGAACCAGGGAATCACAAAGTTGGACAAGACCTTGAGGATCACCAACTGTCAAGATGCTTTTTAAATGGTTTTTAAATATAAATTAATTTTTAATTAAATATAAAGCCAAAGAACCCAGGGAGGCCCAAAGCAAGGGCTTAGCTCATCCCATCATTCCCCCATTTTCTCCTCAATGACAGCTGAGCCTCAAGCTTCCAATCTTTGTGCCACTCTGAGCAGGATAATTTGTAATAACTGACCCCAAATTAAAGTAAAGAACAGTCACTGAATATTAATTAGAATTATTAATTAGAATATTAGAATATTAGAATATATATTAGAATATTAATTAATTAACTAAAGACCAATGAGAAATACTCAGTGCTGCCATTTTCTAGCTTGATGTTGAGCACAGAATGCAGAACACCACAATATTCCATTAATCATTCAATTTTAAAAAAAAAAGGTTTTTTTTTTATCTGTTAAATCACTATCTTTGGTTCCCCAGTTCTTAGCTTGGATCTGCCCCACCAAGATGAAAAAGGAGTCCATAATACACATTAAAAAATAAACTTTATACAGGAAAGATGCAATTTGTTATTCCTGAACATCCAGTTAAAGATTCCCTTGGTGCTTCAAAATTCCATCAGATTTCCAGGTAATTCTTCTGACTGCAACAAACTCCTCCCAGGATGGAAGGAGGAAGCTGTTGAGCACCTGAGTGAGGCTGCAGTTCAGATCAAACCAAAATTCCCCCCAAAAGCTTAACAAAAGGAAACAAAACAGCCCCAAAAATGTCAATTTTTAGCTCAAACTGCACCTGAAGTGTGATAAAAAAGGGTATGAAGCTGTCTAGTTCCCCAAAAACATCTTTTTTTCCAGGATATTCACTAGAAGAGGAGGAAGTTTTGCCAGTTGGATACAGGGAGCAAAGTGCAAGGATCCAGCAGACACCAGAAGTTGATAGAAATCCCACTTTTAATCATGGACAAATCTTGCTTTCAAGTCAAATTAAACAGTTTTAAATAAAATATAAATTAACAAATCAGAATGCTCCAAACCCAAAGGAACACTGTGTGCATGGCTACTCTAGCAGGAACAAAACCCTAAGCACATTCCAGTTTACTCTGCAGCTTACTGGAGTTCCAGGGAGATCTCTGGGTGATGATGGAACAGAAAATAAGGATTAAAAAGCAGTGCCTTGTGCCACTCCAAAGCTGAAGCTTTCAAGACAAAAAAGGAAGCTCAGAAATAAAACTGATTGCAGCAGCTTTCTGGAAGCACAGCATTGGGTGCAAAGAGATTTTTTTTCCTTCTCCAACCCAGCACTGATTATAAAATCAGATTGAACTGCCCTAAGAGGAGGTTTTCTTTTAAAAACCCTGCATTTCCTTTGTTTGACTCAGAATTGAAGTGGTTTCAATGCTGGAATCTGGAAAACAAAGCCAGTCCTCACCCCCCTCCTAGCTAGCAGGATTTCCATCTCCCCCAAGGGATGAGAATTCACCTTCATTCTCTTCCCACACACAGCTCAAGCTGCTGCTGCTCATTTACTGACAAGTTTTTGCTCACCCCATCACACACCAAAGTGCAATATTAAAGAAAAAAAGTGATTTTTGGCTGCTATTGTCCAGTGAGACCAAGCCAAGGTGACCCCATTTTCCTGTTTCCAAAGCCCAGCTGGATTTCCTGCTCTTGCCCATCTGCTCCTTCCATGCTTTCAAGGGACAAAAAAGGAGGAACCCTGAGGCAAAAATGGCTTTTTTGGGTAGCAAGTCCAAGCAAAAATCTCCAACACAGCCTCTCATAAAGGTCCTGGGATCTTCTGTGGTGGGAGACCCTCCTCCATCCAGAGGGAAGGAGAGGAACTGTTCCTTAGCATTCGCCTGTGGATCCTTCTGAGCCTCAGGAGGTAAAGCAGGATGGAGAGCAGCACAACCAGAAAACAGACAAAAAACAAGTAGTGATTGTAAACAAAGGAGAAGCTCCTCCAATGGGAGTGAGTGCCACGGAAGTTTTCTTGCTGGATGTCTCTGGAAAGAAATCAGAGGGATAAGAGGCATCAGCTCAACCTTAGTCTCTCCCCACAGCAAACAGAGCCCCTTTTAATTGCATGATCTTTATTATTAACTCCCTAAATCTGGGCTGAGGTTGCACTAAAACCATCATTTTGTCTCCCCCTGTCTGCCAGCTGCTTTGCTCTCTGCTCCTTCCCTTCAGAAAACCCCCACAGGAGGCACTTGAGGAACCAGAAAGTTTTACCTTAAAGGTAAAAACCTTGTTCTGTAAAGAATGGCTCCCAGGGTCCATTGCACCTCTTTGTCATAAACCTGCAGAGCTGTTTTCAGGTGGTTGTAACTCACAGGAAAAGAGAAACCACTGTGAAACACCTCATACATCCAGGCAGACTTGAAACACTGGTACCTATGGAAAGAGGGGCATGAAGTCAGGGGAGAAGTTTTTTTGAGAGGTTGTGAAGCACAATTCTCAGGATTTTTTTTTTTTTTTTTATGGCTGATGCAATATTTAAGGCTCTATTCACACTTCCTGTGATTTCATTAAATGGATCAGATGGACATGACCTCTCCCTGGAAGCTGTGGGTGAATGAATTTGCTGTACAAACACCAACTTACTTCAACCTGTGGAGATCAGCATGTGAGGCATAAAGACCACGGTCAAAACGTTCCCTCAGGACAGACCACTTAGTGGCACAATAATCCTTCAAAATAGATAAAAAAAAAGAAAAAAAAAAAATAGACTTCAGCATTGCTTCTGCCCTGAGAAGAGAAACACCCCTAGCTAAGATGTTCTCTAAATGCCAAAGGCCAGAAAACTCAAGAGTTACAGCTTCCCTTGCTGGTAAATCACTAATTTAAAAGTGTCTTCTGTAATACTGACCCAAAGTTGGTGCTTGGGGTTAAATTAAAATTGAGTGGCACTTCAATTCTTTGGTCACCTACTTGGAGATGAAAAATAGATGATTTTTAGACCAGCAACAAAGCAGGTCACATCCCTCTTGCTTTATGTTGTAGACTTACAAAAAAAAAAAAAAAAAAAACAGTCCCCATAGTCCAATAGTTTGTGCCTAGAAAATTTGTATAAAATGTATAAAGAGATGAAATCCTTTTCCTAAGGATTTCCCCAAAACCAAGACATCCCCAAAACCAAGCATGAGGTGGAAGCAGCTCAGATTTCCCCATTCCCAACAGTTCTGCTGGAGCTCTACCTCAAGTCCCATCCCCTCTCCAGTCAATTTTCCTGTTGCACCTTAAAACAAGTGTTCTAAAAAAAAAAAATTCCATGAGGAAGAGAGGTACCCAGCGACAGCTGATTGCAGGGTAAAAGTTTGGACTCTTTAAAGGAAAAGCTTTCTTGCAAGACTTGCAGAAAAAAAAACCCAGAGAAGCTGCTGTGGATGAGGAAATTCATTTCGACCCCACTTTACCTTTGCAGCTTTAGTAAATTTAGCAGCATTGTAATCTCCTCCCATCCGTAGCACGTCCTCAGTGCAGTAGTAGAACTCTGAGAAGCCATAAAATTCACTGTTCTGGAAGTGCACAGCAGGCTGATAAACCCCATTCAGGGATGTCTGGGTCTCATTGGTCTTGTTCATGAAGGGCTGAATGAGCTCTCGACAGAGCTGAAAATCCCCTGTGCCCCTCAGGTACAACTTCTGCCCCTTCTGCTGGATCTCATCCTCAGCATCCAGAGGCAGGCAAGGATCCAGGTAAGGTGAATCCCAGGTCAGCCCAGTCTGTGTGCCCAGCAGTCTGGGGAAAAGAGCAAAGAGAGTCACAAAAGAGCAGCAGGAGGGGGTCGGGTGAAGGCAGGGGGGATGCAAAGAGCCAGATACCTGTTTTTGAGGACTGTGCTGGTAAATAAACTGTCTTCATACCTCTGGCGTGCTGCATTCCCTCCAAAACCAAGGAATGTGGCCACATAGACCCTGTAGACGTGCTCAGTCTGATGAGCATCACAGCCCAGGTTGAATTCTGCAAGTAAGTTTTTGGCTACTTCCTCCTGGAGAAAGAAGATGGGGTGTAAATCCCATGAAGAAGCTCCAAGTGAGTTCTTGGCACAAATGGAGGCCTCTGACAGCTTGAAACTTCCCTGCCTGGGAACCTGGAGAGGGTTCCATGATCAGAACATCTATTTTACATCAGTTTCTGTTCAGGTAGAGCCACACAGCAATTGTTAGAAATCATCTTTTTGCATTTGGGGAAGAACAACACGATGTCCCAGTATAGGTTGGGGGCTGAGCTGCTGGAGAGCAGTGGAGGGGAAAGAGACCTGGGGGTCCTGGTAGACAAGAAGATGCCCATGAGCCAGCAATGTGCCCTTGTGGCCAAGAAGGCCAATGGCATCCTGGGCTGGCTCAGGAACAGCGTGGCCAGCAGGTCCAGGGAAGGGATTCTGCCCCTGTGCTCAGCCCTGGGGAGGCCACAGCTTGAGTCCTGTGTCCAGTTCTGGGCCCCTCAGCTCAGGAAGGAGCTTGAGGTGCTGGAGCAGGTCCAGAGAAGAGCAAGGAGGCTGGGAAGGGATCCAGCAGAAATGCTGTGAGGAAGAAGATGCCCATGAGCCAGCAATGTGCCCTTGTGGCCAAGAAGGCCAATGGCATCCTGGGGTGCATTAGAAAGGGGGTGGTTAGGAGGTCAAGAGAGGTTCTCCTCCCCCTCTATTCTGCATTGGTGAGGCCACACCTGGAGTATTGTGTCCAGTTCTGGGCCCCTCAGTTCAAGAAGGACAGGGAAGTGCTTGAAAGAGTCCAGTGCAGAGCTACTGAGATGATTAAGGGAGTGGAACATCTCCCTTATGAGGAAAGGCTGAGGGAGCTGGGTCTCTTTAGTTTGGAGAAAAGGAGACTGAGGGGTGACCTCATCAATGTTTTCAAATATGTAAGGGGTGAGTGTCAGGGAGATGGAGTTAGGCTTTTCTCAGTGGTGACCAGTGATAGGACAAGGGGTAATGGGTGTAAATTGGAGCATAGGAGGTTCAAGTTGAATATCAGAAAAAATTTTTTTACTGTAAGGGTGACAGAGCCCTGGAACAGGCTGCCCAGGGGGGTTGTGGAGTCTCCTTCACTGGAGACATTCAAAACCCACCTGGACACGTTCCTAGGGGATGTACTCTAGGGGGCCCTGCTCTGGCAGGAGGGGTTGGACTAGATGATCTTTCCAGGTCCCTTCCAACCCCTAGGATTCTAGGATTCTATGATTCTATGATCTTCCTATTTGCAGTTCATATCTGAGGGCAGCAATCTGCTGACTTTTGTGTCACAGCCTCTCCTCAGTTATTATTTCCTCAGGAAATTCCATCATTTCACAGGAAGATTTAATAAAGATTTACTAAATACATCCATCCTCATGACAGTGCATTAGGGCTTTTATGCTAGTTTTAATTTAAATCCTTTCTTCATGCTGTTAAAGGGAGGCCTTCCAGCTGCAAAAATTCAGGAATGACTCTAGAATTCACTGGATTTAAGTCTGAGCAACTTGTGTTCCACTTAAAACAAGGAAATTGGCTTCCTACAACAGATGAGCTGGTGAAGGTGACATTTAACCAAAGTGTACAGTTACCCCATGATCTGTTAACTCAGTTTCTACCAACTCAGCTGGAAAGAAAAATCAGAGCTTAAACCAGAACTTATTTTAAGAACCCCACAACTCTGGGCTTCTAAACTGCAGGATACAATCCTTTCAGGAGTATACAAATTAAAAGAAGTGTAGATACATGCACAGGCAGAAAGGATGCACGTTCACTGAAAAAATGAGTGGTAAATTCCCTCAAGTTTCTGAATGAACAAAGCACCAAGGAGCTGTGACTCATCTCCTCCTGCCTTGCTTTGGGCACGTGATGCGACGAAGGACACGACTCAAACCAAAAGGGGGGAAAAAAAAAAAACCCCAAAACCACCCAAAACCTAAACACAAGACAACAAAAATGCATCGAAAAAACTGAAAAAAAAGGAAAAAGAAGAAAGTTGCACAGATAATAACCTGCTGTGAAGAGGCAAAGCTTACAGTTTTAGGGACTTCATATGCTATCTGAGTCGACACTCCGCCCATGTCTAGAATACCCACAGTCCTCTTACGCAGGATGACTTCCCTGTTCTCACTGCCTGGGACATGCACCTCCACAATGGCTTCATCCTCTGGAAAAAACCAGGAAAAAGCAAGGAAAAATACAACTGGAAGGGTTGAAGCATCACTCCTTTCCATCTAGAGAAGTTCTTGATAGTTACCATCATCTGTATGCTCGAATCTGCCCAGGACGAAGTTGATGCCGATCCAGGCGTAAACTCCTGGGTGTAAAAGGGAAAAGATTTCAGGAATTGTTGGTACAAATCCCCCTAAAATCCAAGTGGGATGTGGTGCCACTCTCCTGTTAACCCTTAACAGGAGTTTAGATAGATGACTGCTCAGATTTCCATCTAAAAATGCTCTGCAGTCAAACAGAGTTACACAGAAATTCCCGAGAATTTATTCTATCCCTTTCTCTCCGGGTCAAAGCTGTAATAAAAATCCTAATTTTAGGGATTAAAGGCAATCTGATGAGCAAATTTCAGACAAATTAACTTGAAATGTTATTTTCAGCCTCCAGAAAGCTCATCACCTCCAAGCATTGCTCCTTCAGAAACCATTTTTCCCAGCAAAGTTTCTTCCCTCAAGGATGTTGTGGGTTATCTTTACCCTGCCCTCCCCAAAGCCAGGGAAAATGGGTTAAAATTCCTGCTGAGCACCTAATTAGGAAGCAATTAATTAGAAATTAATTGCACTGCTCATTAGAAAGCACTCAGACAAGCTAAAGGATTGCAGCAGCTGAGCATGTCCACGCTCTATGTGTTGCTGCTGAGGAATGAGGTCTCCCAACCAAACCAGAATTTTCAAAAAGCAGCAAAAAAAAAAAAAAATTAATTAAGTTGCAGTGCCAAGCCATAAATATTTAAAATGTAAATTTTCCAAAGTTCCCCTACCTTCCTGTTTCCCTGAAATAACCTCTGCATGGGAGTCTGAGAAGAGGAAATCAAAATGCACAGGAATATCAGTGAGCAGATCTTCAAGTATTGCCTTCTGCTGGCTGCAAAAAAACCAGAGTTGGGAAAGAGTTAAAAGGAGGGGGAGCCCCCGGGGTAAAGGTAAAAAAATAGAGAAAAAAAAATCACCTTTCTGGCAAAATCCTCATCCCTGCAGTGCACAGGATGTAAAGAGGAGTCTCTTTGTGTTTAGCACGTGGCACATGTTGAGCAGCAAAGCTGAGGAGAGGGGAGATGTAATCACTGACCTTCTCAGGAGAGCTGGCAAACTCTGAGATGCCTGAGGAGAGAAATCAAAGAGAAAAAACTCCAGTTTTGGGAATTCCCTGGAAAAATCCTCCTAATCCTAACCCCCAGGAAGAAAACAGCTCCAGAAATCAGAAATAAAGCCAAGAGTAAATCAGCCACAAAACCCTGTGTGAGGTTTGTTACTTATTTATCTGATCGGTTAAAGAGCTTGAGAGAAATCTTATTTTTTTTTTTCTTTTTTTTTCACTGAAAAAACCAGAACCAAGCAGCTCAGCCCACACAGAAACCCTTCCCCCCCTCTTTCAAGCTGGGAAACAGAACAAAACTCTCTGCAAAGCAAAAAAAAATATAGAGAAATCTAGAGGAGAGCCACACTCGACAGGGTCCGAAAAAGCAAATTAATAAAAAAAAGAAATAAATAAAATAAAATTTATCTCCCCCAAATACCTGGTTTAATTTTCATAACCACTGGTTTCCTGTTTTTGTCCCTCATCTGTTTGATGTCCAGGAGGTCGTGGGGGTTCCCATTGTGCCTGGGCCAGCAATAGACAAAAATCCTGGAGCCACTGCTCCCACAGTCCACAACGATCCCGTAGCTGAGGTTGGGGTTGGAGGTGTCGGTGGCCTCGGTGTCGCCCACCCTGGAGAGGATTCTGGGGAAAAAAAAAATTATTTAGGTCCATAAAGGAGTTTTTTAACACCAGGAGGAGGTTTCATGGGGAACAAGAGGTTTGCTCGCAGCAATAAGGGAATTCCTGGCCTAAGGAGTGGAGTTTATGGGGTGAGGAAATGGTGGGTGACCCAATAAAATAAAATTCATTAAATAAAATTTCATTAAATAAAATTCATAAATTTCACAAAATAAATTTCACAAAATAAATTTCACAAAATAAATTTCACAAAATAAATTTCACAAAATAAATTTCACAAAATAAATTTCACAAAATAAATTTCACAAAATAAATTTCACAAAATAAATTTCACAAAATAAATTTCACAAAATAAATTTCACAAAATTCCTTAAATAAAATTCCTTAAATAAAATTCACAAAATAAAATTCACAAAATAAAATTCACAAAATAAAATTCACAAAATAAAATTCACAAAATAAAATTCACAAAATAAAATTCACAAAATAAAATTCCTTAAATAAAATTCACAAAATAAAATTCCTTAAATAAAATTCACAAAATAAAATTCACAAAATAAAATTCACAAAATAAAATTCACAAAATAAAATTCACAAAATAAAATTCACAAAATAAAATTCACAAAATAAAATTCACAAAATAAAATTCACAAAATAAAATTCACAAAATAAAATTCACAAAATAAAATTCACAAAATAAAATTCACAAAATAAAATTCACAAAATAAAATTCCATAAAATAAAATTCCATAAAATAAAATTCCATAAAATAAAATTCCATAAAATAAAGTTCCATAAAATAAAATCCATAAAATTCCATTAGATAAATTCCATTAGATAAATTCCATTAGATAAATTCCATTAGATAAATTCCATTAGATAAATTCCATTAAATACAATTCCATTAAACACAATTTCATTCCTTTAAACACAATTTCATTCCTTTAAACTTCCATTCTTTTAAATAAAATTTCATTATTTCAAAGAAACTTTCATTCTTTTAACCAAAATTTCATTCTTTTAACCAAAATTCCATTCTTTGAACCAAAATTCCATTCTTTGAACCAAAATTCCATTCTTTGAACCAAAATTCCATTCTTTGAACCAAAATTCCATTCTTTGAACCAAAATTCCATTCTTTCAACCAAAATTCCATTCTTTCAACCAAAATCCCATTCTTTTAACCAAAATCCCATTCTTTCAACCAAAATCCCATTCTTTTAACCAAAATCCCATTCTTTCAAACACAATCCCATTCTTTCCAACACATCAAACTCCTCCCAACACCCCCCATCCCAACCCTTTCCAACCCACCCTTCCACCCAAACCAAAACCCCCTCAGCTGGGAAAACCCTCCCTTAAAAAAAAAAACCCAGGATATTTTCCTCCCTTTCCACCCAAGGCTTTTCCAGCCCCAACCTCCCAACCTCAGGATCTTCCCTTCCAGCCCATTCCTCACCTCTGGAATCTCTTTTCCCGGGAAGCCCTCCCGTACTTGCTCCTGATCACCAGCAGGGAGTAGCAGAGCAGCGAGGCCGCGGCCGCCAGGACCCCCAGCGCCACCACCTGGCGTAACGTGGTGTGAAACACCCGTGGGCAGCCCACGGGGGAGATGCTGAAGTGCCAGGAGGCAGGGAGCAGGCAGGAGAGGCCGATCCTGAAAATTCCCAGAAGGGAAAAAAAATCAGCTCGGAAAAAGCAAAGAGGAGAAATCTGGGAGCAGCCAAGGACAAGCAAGAAGAGGGTTTAATTTTATTTTTTTTTTTATTATTATTATTTTTTATTTTTATTTATTTTTTTTTTTTATGTAATCCTGGAATTCCAGGAATTTCCAACCAGCCCCATCCAACACTATTCCCACCTCTGAATCCAAGATTCCTCAGGAATTCCTTCTCCCCTTCCCTGCCCTCTACCCCAGCTCCATCCAACACTTCCTTCTGGGATCCTTACCTCCCCATTTTGGACCAGTACAGACCAGTAAGGGCTCAGCCATCAACCAGTGCCCTCTGCCTGGCAAGGCCCATCCAGCCCAGCCCCATCCAACACTATTCCCACCTCTGAATCCAAGATTCCTCAGGAATTCCTTCTCCCCTTCCCTGTCCTCTACCCCAGCTCCACCCGACACTTCCTTTTGGGATCCTTACCTCCCCATTTTGGACCAGTACAGACCAGTAAGGGCTCAGCCATCAACCAGTGCCCTCTGCCTGGCAAGGCCCATCCAGCATTCCCAAATCCATTGCTCCTCTGCTCCTGGATCCAAAAAAAAAAAGAGAGGATTTGTTAGAGGGGATCCCTCCCCCCCCAGCACTGGTGAAACCACCTCTGGAGCACTGGGTCCAGTTTGGGGCCACACGTGGAGCACTGGGTCCAGTTTGGGGTCACGCCTGGAGCACTGGGTCCAGTTTGGGGCCACGTCTGGAGCACTGGGTCCAGTTTGGGGCCACGTCTGGAGCACTGGGTCCAGTTTGGGGCCACACTTGGAGCACTGGGTCCAGTTTGGGGCCACACTTGGAGCACTGGGTCCAGTTTGGGGCCACACTTGGAGCACTGGGTCCAGTTTGGGGCCACACGTGGAGCACTGGGTCCAGTTTGGGGCCACACGTGGAGCACTGGGTCCAGTTTGGGGCCACCTCTGGAGCACTGGGTCCAGTTTAGGGCCACGTCTGGAGCACTGGGTCCAGTTTGGGGTCACGTCTGGAGCACTGGGTCCAGTTTGAGGCAACATTTGGAGCACTGGGTCCAGTTTGGGGCCATGTCTGGAGCACTGGGTCCAGTTTGGGGCCACACTTGGAGCACTGGGTCCAGTTTGGGGCCACGTCTGGAGCACTGGGTCCAGTTTGGGGCCACCTCTGGAGCACTGGGTCCAGTTTGGGGCCACACGTGGAGCACTGGGTCCAGTTTGGGGCCACACGTGGAGCACTGGGTCCAGTTTGGGGCCACACATGGAGCACTGGGTCCAGTTTGGGGCCACACATGGAGCACTGGGTCCAGTTTGGGGCCACACGTGGAGCACTGGGTCCAGTTTGGGGCCACACGTGGAGCACTGGGTCCAGTTTGGGGCCACGTCTGGAGCACTGGGTCCAGTTTGGGGCCACGTCTGGAGCACTGGGTCCAGTTTGGGGCCACGTCTGGAGCACTGGGTCCAGTTTGGGGCCACACTTGGAACACTGGGTCCAGTCTGGGGCCACGTCTGGAGCACTGGGTCCAGTTTGGGGCCACACATGGAGCACTGGGTCCAGTTTGGGGCCACCTCTGGAGCACTGGGTCCAGTTTGGGGCCACACGTGGAGCACTGGGTCCAGTTTGGGGCCACACGTGGAGCACTGGGTCCAGTTTGGGGCCACGTCTGGAGCACTGGGTCCAGTTTGGGGCCACGTCTGGAGCACTGGGTCCAGTTTGGGGCCACACGTGGAGCACTGGGTCCAGTTTGGGGCCACCTCTGGAGCACTGGGTCCAGTTTGGGGCCACACTTGGAGCACTGGGTCCAGTTTGGGGCCACCTCTGGAGCACTGGGTCCAGTTTGGGGCCCAAGGGGCAGGAACCCAAAGGACAGGACCCCACGGGACAGGACCCCACGGGACAGGGACCCCACGGGACAGGGACCCCACGGGACAGGGACCCCACGGGACAGGGACCCCACGGGACAGGGACCCCACGGGACAGGGACCCCACGGGACAGGGACCCCACGGGACAGGGACCCCACGGGACAGGGACCCCACGGGACAGGGACCCCACGGGACAGAAACCCCACGGGACAGAAACCCCACGGGACAGAAACCCCACGGGACAGAAACCCCACGGGACAGAACCCCACGGGACAGAACCCCACGGGACAGAACCCCACGGGACAGGGACCCCACGGGACAGGGACCCCACGGGACAGGGACCCCACGGGACAGAACCCCACGGGACAGAACCCCACGGGACAGAACCCCACGGGACAGGGACCCCACGGGACAGGGACCCCACGGGACAGGGACCCCACGGGACAGGGACCCCACGGGACAGGGACCCCACGGGACAGGGACCCCACGGGACAGGACCCCAAGGGACA